>NW_027315779.1:14768972-14886472 GCF_026437365.1 Eucyclogobius newberryi
CAAAGGATGACAAGTAATATATACATCAGGGTGCACTGAAAATATTACATAAAAATTTGAACTGTCGCAATTGCAAAGGCTGCAATTATTAATGTAAACAAATGTCCTATCCAAACAAAAAAACACTGTGTTTCGATGTGAAAAAACGGCCAACCCATATTCTGAAGAGTACACAATTGTAATTGAGTTTAGCAATTCATAGATCATTATTTCTTTCAAATATTCACGCTCTTATGCATGTTTAAAATGTGCACAAATCCTGATTTGAAATATAAATAAAAAAAATACGGCAATGTTTTAGCACATATTTTTTTCAAAATTGTATAACCCTACTGTACACATCACTCACCGTTGAATTAAAACAAAACTGAACTCACCAATGAGCACATCCCTGACGCAGGACAAGAAATGTGTAGAAAACATGGTGACCCCGTAAAGCGAAAAGGGCTGCAGAGCGTCAGAACGACAGGTCAAGTCGAAGATCCAGATGAGCAGACAACACAAGCAGAAGTACACTGGACGACTATAAACGATTATCCAGTTATGGCCCTGGTAAAGAAACATACAAAATACAGCAATACAGTATTGTACAGGTTGTATTTAAGTCAACATGTTATTCCAGAGCTTCTCAAAGTGGTGGATGCGTCGTTTAGGGGCGCCTTGAGAAGTTTGAGCAGATATGGGCAGGACGTGTTTGTCTCTCTGTGCCCAGATTTCACACATATATTTGCAGAGCCATGAGTGTGTTGTGCCAGTTCATGGCTTCATGCACAAACCGATAAAAAACGCTTATTGTTACAGTTATTTCAGGTTTATGTGGGCATTTATATAGTGGAAATGCAATCTTTATTGTTTTATTTTTATCAGTCATAAGCTGTGGGGGGCATGGATACATTTTATCCCCTAAGGGGCGTGCACCAGAGAAGGTTGAGAAGCACTGTGCTAATCTTTACTTACATGCATTGGAGAAGCGGCATCTGGTTGCACACTCTGAAAATCAGAACATACATTATATAACTTATTAATACATAAAAAAGGTACACCATGATACAATTTAAAGTTAATATGTTACCTTTAGTAAAGAATATTGACAACTGGCAATGACCAAGCAGAACTGGAAGACCCAGATGTCCCTGAAGAAGTTTTGTAGGAGAAGGAGAAACCCCAGAAAGGCCACTAGACTGGCCAGCACTATGGCAAACACATTCTCTCCCACACGACGGTTTCTGAACAGAAAAAAAAGCCATGAGACAAGAAAATACATTTCAAAATTATAAACAATTGTATAAACATTTTTAAATAACCTGTCCAGTAAAGCCAGAAGAGCCAACCGGTCATATCGAACCCTTAACCATTTTCCAGGTAGCACCCAGAAGCGATAGTATTGTTTGGGCTTGGCCTTCTCTTCAATCATTAGTGTATTTTCCTGGGATTCTTGTAAAGACTCATGATCCAGATCAAACTGAAATCAAATACAATTTCACATTTCCGTTATTTAAATGATGGTAGAAACAGTCGCACAATTTATTGATTAATAAATAAGTCTATTTAAGAACGCTGCAAAACGAATACTGACCTCTGGCATTTCCAGTGGCACTCTGCGCACCTGCATGCCCTGTAAGACCACAGGTCTGGGCTGCAGGATGGACAGGACTGGGGCAACCTCCTGCACCTCTGTAGATGTGAAACTAGAAGATTGGGACTGTCTCTCCCTTTCCCTGTAGGAGAAAGATAAAGACATAATGTATTACTATTGTCACAGTTTAACCAGTCTTGACAGCACTTTACACTTACTGTACTGGGTCTTCATATCCACCACCAGCTGGTCCAAACGTATAAGACCTTTTAATGCCTGTTGACAAATAAAAATACACATTGGTACAATCATATTGGGCATTTGGATGAGTGTCTAGAATTCGATGCTAACCACTCTCATCAAAGAAGTAATGCACAGCTCCCTCTGTTGTGTCATCAAATGTGGAGGCTTCATGGATCCCACTGCGAGGCAACAGCAGCGAGGAGGCAAACTGTAAGGCTGAAGGAAGTGTCCGAGCACGTGAATGTGAAGAGGTCCGTGCCCGTTGGAGGTCCTGGAGGCTACAGACACCACAAAGTGTATTCAAGAAGAATGTTTATTATCCAAAGTGAACGATGCTAGTGGTTGATGCAAAATGCTGCATCAACCACCTGGCTTCTTGAAATCACTTAAATTGTTAAGACAACTTACCTGGGAGGTGATCCCATTGTCGATGGGGGAGGTGTAGGATTGCTTCCAGCATTATGTCTTCTTCGAATGGCCTGGGTTCTCTTGACACTGCTAACAGAGTCATGTTTGCCCCCATCCTCTGAAGCCAACGCTGGAGAAGGGTTATCGGTTACATCATTGACAGGAGTTACATTACAGTGTCAAAATGCATGATAACTGCCTTCAGACAGATGGCACAAACACATTTAACTGTACTATTTGTGATGCAATTATTAGACATGCAATCAAAACGTTTTTTTTTAATTGATTATTTGTATTGATCAGTATCAATACAAATAATCAATTAAAAAAAACGTAATAAGTAATAATAAGTAGTAATAACAATTATTTTACAAAAACAATACAACTTTTTCACAGCCTTAGGAGATGCCAGAGTAAATGAGCTTTGGCTCCATCTACTGACTCCAAAGGTTTAAAAAAAAAATAATAGTAAGCCGACCGACTTCCTGATGCAGCTACACAGTTGCAATGAACGTGATTTGCTAGCAGATATGTCTAGAATGAGTATGGCAATGATTTATGGACTAAAACAGCACAGAAGATGCTTGGAGCCGCGTCACAGATCTGAGAGTGTTTTTGACGGAGAAGAGAGGGCTTTCTAACGAGGATTCATCAAACAAGCATGCACTAAGCTAAATAGGTATGTTTTTTGTATGAGGGAACAATGTTAGAACAGAGCTAAAAGAGAAAAAAAAAACAATATTGCATAATATGGGTCCTTAAAAACAATTAGAAACTGTGAAAAGTAGCTTCTACTCAGAAAACATCTCACCTCCCCCCACAGCTCCTTCTTCCATAAGCTCTCCAGCTCGCCAGCCCATTTGGTTACCAGTCCAGGATCCCCCGAGCGAATCCAGCCGATGATGTGGTCCAGAGAACACATCATTATGGACAGTGTGGGCCTCCAAGTCCGATTTGGAGATGGTGAGAGCGCGGGGAGCAGGAGTTGAGGTGGAGGGCATAGTAAGCAGGGCAGTAGGCATCTCTGTGTTCTGGGCCCCACCTGCACCGTCCATACTTAGGACTCTGGCATGAGTTTTAGCACTTGCTGTACTTGCAGAGCGTTGAGCAGCACGAGAATGTGAGGGGCCAGCGGTCTCTGGTAAATCCCCTTCCCGTGGAGTGGGGAGCTGAGCAGCAGGGGGGACAGAGGATGTAATGCCAGTGTTAGTGAGGTCTGGGGAGTAACAGGAGGTAGAGGAACTGGAGTCGTCATCATCTGAGCTGTATCTACGCTGAGATCCCAGACTGGAGCCCGCACTCATGTCACTGCCATCATCCTCATCACTTGAATCCTCAAAAAGGCTTTCACTGTAGGCCTTTGCCCCCAATCTGCTACGCACAGGGATGTAATCCCTGTGCTGTCTGTGATTGTGATGTCGCCTATAAGAGCCGCAGTCAAAGCTGCTGCTCCCTGCTCCTGCCCGGCGCCGAGGGGCTTTCCGTCGTCCCGGTCTGTGGCCCCCACCACCAGCCCGCAGCAGCTTTAAGTCCTTTGGCCTCACTACCTGCTGAGCCTGTAGGGCAGGCTGGTCCGACAATAAAAAAGGGGCAGATATGGGCAGTGCCGGCTCGGAACACACCAACCCCAGGGCCAGCCCTGTGGGTACCGAGGAGGTCTGCCGTGGAGGGGGAGGAGGAGGAACAGGGATAGGTCCGTCTAACTCACAAAGCTCTGAATGTCCACTACTAGAAGGAGACGAGTTTTGAATAGGAGGGGGATGAGCAATCTCCGCTAAAGAAGGTAGATCCTCCCCTTCCACAAGTGTTCTGTCGAGCCCCTGGCTGATGGAGTAATCTTTGCATGGGGAGCGAAGTAGCACGCTGTCTGAAAGGTTGTCGGTGTCACTACCTCCCTGTCCTCCAGGGTCCTCCAGAGGGTCAGGGAGGTTTGAAACCAATGCAGGGGCAAGTGCGGACGCTTGTCTATCTGTGGGTTGTGGATGGCTAAAAGAAGGGCTGTCTAGCTGAGTTGAATCCGTTTTTTCACTGCGGTAACTGCTAACAGTGCTTAGGGTCTCCCGGTCTGTAGTGGCCCCACCAGCACTAAAACAGCTGTCTGTAGATCCAGCAGCAAGTGCCACCCCACTACGACTGCCAGGGTGCTCAGTGCCAGGGGCAAAAGCCACAGGGTCAAGGCCCAAACCTAGAAGATTCTCACTCAGTTCCTCACTCAAGCTGCTCCTAATGAGGGGGCTGAGGGGTGTGTCTCCTAGGCTTTCAGATTCAGCAGATGGCTCCAATGGAGAATATGCCCCAAGACCATTGCCAGGATTTGGTTTATGTAGACGATCCGGTAATTCCTCAACATCCTGTTCCTTCTCTCCACCGTCTTCCTGACTGGAGGGAGAAGGAGGGATCGACAAGCACTCTCCTTGCGCTCCGAACCCAGCTGTAATTCCAGATACTGCCATTGACCTGGGGAACTCCCCACTAAAGGTAGCAGCGATGCAAGACTGAATGACACTTGAAGCTCCTAAAGGGTGAAAAAATAGTTAATAAAAAAAGTTAATACCGAGGAGGAAACATGCTGAATATTTTAAATCAGGGAGAAACTTACTAATGGTATCTTGGGTACTCTGACGGAGGATTTCACGATGCGCTGATGTAACAATAATGTTATTGCTTCCCTGTTCTCTCATTAGCTCTTTAATATCTAAAATAAAAAGCAAAATACAGTTTCAGAATTATTATATATAAATTCCTTTATTATGAAATATTTGGGACAAGCCAATAGAACACTCTAGTTGAAAGCAACTATCGTAAAGTGATTTCAAATACTTACCCTTGGTTCCACAAGAATCCTCTAGTTGAGGCAAAAACTCCTGCACAAAAATGTAAAAGGAGCATATAACACAAGTGTATTATTAAAATTTACATATTCAACAAAAAGTTATATATAGAGAGGCTATTTTAACAGAGACAGACTATTTATACAGGAATAATAAAACCAACACTCACCGACATCTGGTTTAGTCCAAACAGTGAGTGTTGAGAGCTACATCGCACTGGAGGAGTTGAGTTGACCTTTCTAAATACTGTCATCTCTACACCGACATGACTGTCTCTGCAAAAAACATATTCAAAGGCATGTCTTAGGATTTTAGTGCATCCGAACAATTCTACTTTAATTATTTGTTTGTTTGTTGGCAGTTTTGTCTAAAGATCTGTGAAATACCTGCGTGGATTTCCATCATTTCCCCCTGAACCTTCTTCTTCATCTTTTGCAGCTTCAGCTGAAAGTGAGGCCTGCTTCTTCTCTACAATCTCCCCAAGATCAAACATGGCATGGAGTCGGTAGTTCACCACCTTGATGGCTGTGAAAAAGACTGCTACCACGGCTGAGTAGATACCTGCTATCAACAAGCTGGGCGGCAGCGCCTAAATGGGAGACACCACAAAACAGAAGCATTAAAATTGTATGACTAATTTAGAGAGTATTGAGATTCAGCTGATTTTTGTAGATAAATAAGTACATTATTTGAAAGTAACTAAAATAAACATTTTTTAACAATCTAGTGTACTCACCATGTACAACAAAAAGGGGAAGGCCAGAAGAAATATCCAAAGATACAGGTGGAAGCAGTTGGAGAAGGTGCTTTGATGGGGATCCACATACCAGCCCCCAGTGAGTGAAGCCCACACACCCTGCCGCAATATCTGAAGAGCTTGGGAACCCATGGCCTCTTCCTGGTTCAGACAACCGACGCTGTAGCTCAAAAACTGTGCAGCAGTTTGAGCCACAGTATCAACTTTCTACAACGGCACTTCCATTTGGTATTGCAGAGTGACCAACACCATTTCATCAAGCACTGCAGCCAAGCCTCATGGATAAGTTTTCTTCAGATGCGATCAAGAGTCCTTGCATATTTTTGAGCCGTCATATACTCCAGCTCTGCCCCAACATTGCCACACTCTTGCCAAATCCTTTTTGAGTATTGAAGAGTGTGACTTTTTGGCACAATTGCACCTCGCCAAATGCAAGTCATCTGTAAAAAGAATAGTGTTGATTAGATTATAAAACATATACAGGCGTGGAAAACACCAAAACAAATTGCCCTTTTTTATTATTACAACAAAAAACCTACTGTCTGAAACACACTAGACCAATATCAGGTTTAAGGTCACAAACATTTGTTTGAAACCCACACTAATACATTTCAATTGCTTACAGTAAATTAAACGTTGTTTTATAGGCCACTGCAGTGCCATCTAGAATAGATTAAATTTGCTGACTGACATTAGCAAAAGATAATTTAGCTTAGCTGACAAGGAGCAATACATACTGACTTGTCAGTGGGAATCGTTTTGAAACAAAATACATCCTATAGCAGCCTTTATAAATACATCCAGTGAAATGAACAACTAAACAAAGTCAGATCAAGACCAACATTTGAACTGTCAGACAAACACATCCTTAGCTAAACATCACTGTAATGCTAAAGGCTAGTCACCGGGCAAAGCTAGGCCCAACATATCACCATTTAAACTGTATCTTTGCTCTGTATTTAGCGACAACACACGGCAGTACGACACCATTCATCAGTGTTAATGTGATCTGATCTGCCTTCAGTGCTCGCCTCCATTAGTGTCGCGATCCAAAGTAAAACGTTTCCATATTTGGAGCCAAGTGAAGTTAGCTCGCAGCTAGCATTAGCTCTCAGCCTCAGGTCAGTCTTCCTTCCGCATCCAGAACTAGTCAAATCTCAGCGCCGTGCTTCGGGATGCTGAGAAGTCATTCGAAAAACTACACCTTCACTTTCGTTCTGTGTCTAATCGTATTCGTTATTTAACAAAAGCCCCTCACCCTCTTTGGCATGAAAGCTTCATTAACACGCATCGATAACAGAGGAGCTCCTCTCCCATTGCGAGAGACAGCTGTTTCTTGGCATAAATGGAGCCTGGGTGAAGGTTTCCACAAGCTAGCTCAGCTAGCGTTGGCTAACAACCGTAGAAATATGAGCTAACAACACCAGTTGACAAACCCGGAAAAGCGAGAGGTTCCCAGAACGCTGATTGGATAATCCTAATGGTGTCATAGAACGGCTATACACGTTACAAACACAGAACAAATATAAGATAAGATAAGATATTCCTTTATTGTCCCACATGGGGAAATTTCATTGATGCAACGCCGGTGGACAACATTGTTTAGTAATATTAAAAAACGACTTAAAACTACTGCAGCTAAATTAATCACGTGCATTTTGATTGCCTTTTATCTTTGTAAACATTTTGCCTAATTTTTCGGCCTAATAGGTTAAACTGAATATTGGAGCTGACAAATATTAAGTTAGGAGAGAAGTCCCATCTAAATAGTGTACATTTTTAAAAAGGCGTGGTATGTTCATTGCTATGAAGTATTTTATAATCATTACAGTTCTATTATAACACCCGTATTAACAATTTTTCCTTATAGCTTTTCAGGTAGGAAAATCATCATTTAAACTTTATATGATAGAATATGTGTTTCACTTTAGATTTACATATACAAATACAAATAATGACCATACAGGCCTTTTTTAGCTGTATATTTAAACACTTTTCAATAGCTTATATTGATTCCAAACGTTTTATCATACTTGTTTTGTCGACAACCTTTCGGCTAAAATCACCGCATCAGTCGAATCTTCTTACCTTCTTAAGAAAAAGATGACTTCAAGTAAAGTAGTCACTTAAGAATCACTTCTTTTTCATCTCACCAGGGGGTAGTCAAAGTGCACAGCCTGTCTACACATGCAAGATACAACCATGACATTATGATATAATCTCTAGAATTAAAAGCAAAATTAAACAAAATGCCGAATTTATTGCTGTAAAAAATATTACTGTTATTATTTTGTTACATAAAGTGGTTTTCTTCTATGTGATGTAGAAAGTTGAATCCATCCTGTACACCTTAGCATGAGCGCAGCAGTTGGACAGTTATAACAAGCTTATTATGCATAAGCATCAGCCTTTCTTTGTTCAAAAGGTTCTTTAAAATGATAACCTGACAGCAGTTATAAAAGATGCAGAAACAATTTCGTTTCACAATAAATAATGGACATACAAGAATTCATAACTCCAGACTACACTCTGCCTGAGAGAGTGAGACAGGAAACAGAAGACAGCTGATGAAACGTAAGTGTAAGAAATATAACAGATCATGACTTGTCATTTGCTTAATAGGATGCTTGTAAGTTATGGTGATCATTTGCATGTTTTTGAGAATATTCTTTTAGAAGAAAATAGTTTTAGTCTATGGTGCTTGTATTGAGCCACTGGTTACAGAATAGGGAAGAAAGCCATATTCCTGCCTATATGAGCATGTCTGCGGATTCTCTCTTATCTAAGCACCTAAGATATTGTTCATTCTGATTGCTCCAGAAAATAAAATCTGGCAAGAATTGTACTGTGAAAGACAAGACTCAATGAGAAATGGGTTAGCATCTGCTGTCACAGACCCATACTCTCTTGATTTTCGTGAATCTTGTACATTTTATATATTCTAATGGTAAGGGTCTGTACCTCAGCTTTAGTGATGCAGGGCAGTCTGTGCAAATTTCAAAAAGACAACCATTTAACTATAATTTACAGCTGTCTCACGTTCTCGTATAACAGCTCATAATGGACATATAAGGAGGTCCTATAAGGAGGAAGTAGGACCCCAAAAGGCATATCATAATGAACCATCATATGAAGAAGGGAATGATACATTTTTGCTTTATGTAAGATTTATGAAAAGTCAAAGAGTTAAAACTTATATTTGAGAGTGACAGACCTCTGGCAACTGCTGAATATGTTAAATATTAAAAAAAAAACTGCAGCTTGCACTTGAGACGAGTTTTTGGTCAGGAGGGGTCAGTATCTTTCAAAAGTCCAAGGAAGAAGAGGTTGCTGTTGTTCTGCGGAGGAAGTTAACACATAATTATTTAGATGGATTACAGTTTGATGAGTATTATTACAAAATTAGTACCGGTAGTCCTATTACTACGTTATGCCTGATGTAGAGTAGAAATATTTTCTTAAAGAAGCGAGTCACAAGACATAGTTTTACAAAGTATATAATCAAGTGTATTTTAATCTTTATCCACGTTCTGTACACATATCCATTTCACATGAACACTATACAATAGCAATGAGTGAGGAATTAAATTTTTCTGAGCACAGAGTCGCTCATTTCGAATGGCACTTTCATAAAAATAAGACTAAATCACAGAGCATAAGTAAAATGTTGACAAACCAAACAGAGAAGATGGCTTTCGATGATCCGATTGGAGGGTTAACAATTTCAACACATATAAAATGCAACAACACAAATAGGCCAACTTGTTGTTTGCCACCGTTGTGTTTTCTTTTTGTAATCCGATCCTTTAATAATGCAAAGGATGTCTGCAGCTGTCGGAGGAAAGTGTGCTTATTGTCTGGACTTTAATAAAAAAGGCAATTTTAAAATGTAACATGTTTTTAAGTGATAATAAGATACATTGAAATATCAGAGAAATATCAATACAATTCACAAACTTTCAATTATTCATCTCATAGAATAGTCATTATAGTAACTGATAGAAAAAACAAATCATTAAGTCTGGCTCCTTTACATGAAATATCTATTGTATGCCTTCCAGATAAGTTTACATTATCAGTGTGCTTTTGCATTTATCCCATGACAGACAAAGAAAAACCGTACAGTGACTCTGCCTCGCAATGTCCGAGGCAGTCCTTTTTGCACCAGAAAGGAAAATCCCTTCGAAAATGATTCTGTGTTCACAAAAACTCCTGCAGTTAAAGTTCGGGCTGCGGCGGTTTGGTATTGTAAAAGACGTCGGGAGGGTCTTGGATCATCTCTTCTCTTCATTGCTCTTCTCCCTTGCATTCATTTTGCCTTATATACATACAAGCAATGTTTACACACAAATTCTTTTCACTGGAGTTGGACTGATTTTTTATTTCCTACTCAAAATGGCACAGCACACTTATGACACCTCGCGAATAAGCCCATCCGTCTACAGTTCCTGGCTCAGGTATATTATTTTTAAACTTTACTTAATTCCCCTTTTTTCATCATAGAGCAAAAAGTCATGCTTTGTTAGTACCAGCAACATGGTGAATGTGATTGGCGAGCTTTAGGCCGCAAATACTTCATCTTACCCAAGTAAAATTGTACTTTAGCAGAAATACCCGAGTACCCTTAGCTCGTCAAAGATAAAATCCAATAACTGCTCTGTTCTGCCTCATATATCATAATGGAGGACACTGGAATTTGAACGTTACAAAGAAGTACAAAGAAAACATTTAGGCATGTGTGTCTGGATGTCCTCAGCACTTTGTTTACTGAGACGTATCCATGCTATATACAAAGCCAAGAGTGGTTGTGCCATCTCTTCTGATCTCATTAAAAACATAAAAAATGACACACATACAAAGAAGTGGTGAATGCAGGCCTGTTGTGACATGAAGGATGAGTCAGATCTTTTTGAACACGAACAGGAAACCGCGCAACCTTGACTTTTTAAGGAATAATACCATAGTTCAAACATTTGCTTCGATCAGCTGTTGTGAGACTTCTCTGATGGTCACAGAAACAGAAATCTTGTCCACACTTAACACACTGTTTAGACATAGTACTCTTTGTCCTTGTTCTTTTTGCCCTTCGTGATTGCCTTTGCCACTGAGCCCGTCGGTGTGGTTTTGTCCTTTATCACTGTTCCGTTACCCTCCACAGACGAGTTATTGGCAAAACCATGGCTGTTGTCTGCCGGGTAGGAGCCCTCGTCACGGTTGCGGTACTTGTACATGGCATAAAGTAGTATGAGGATGCAGAGCGCAGCAGCAGCCACGATGCCCACTACCATGCCGGTTGTGCTACTCGACTCCCTTATGACCTCCACGGCACCTGGCAGGTTCTTTTCGTCCAAGGCGGTGGGGTTGGCTGTGGGCACATGGGGAAAATTGGGTGGGTAGGTTAGTCCCGGTGTGTTGCGGGAGGAGGGAGGAGCGGCTGGGGGCAGAAGCACCTGGTCGCGGGTGTTCATTTTGCCTGCGGGGATGTGGAGCTGGTCAGGATTGGTGGTTGGGACATAAGGAGGTATAGGACGGGGTGGTTTATGTTTGTGGACCCCACCCTCGCCAGCAGGGGGCGGCGGAGGTAGGACTGTCCTGTCAGTGACCATGGGGGAATTCTTACGGTAAAAGTCCTCATCGTCCGATTCGGTCATCTCCCCGGAGCCGAAGGCGGACACCTCCACAGGGTCACCGCAGTCCTCCTGGTCTGGGGGGCAGGACGAAGGGTGGGGCGGGAGGATGAGGGACTCTTTGGTGGTCTCGAGCGGGGACAAGAGGGTGGGGGGAGGCGGGATCACGGGAAAACGGGTAGCGATTGAGGGGGGCTCAAGGGAATCCACTGTTATAATAGGCAACACTAATTCACCTCCTAGAAGAGAAACAGAAAAGGTGGGTTGAGCTATGATAGAACATAAATAGCATATCAACTATGGCAGCAAAAATAATTGCCTATTAACTTCTGTTTGAATAACAGCTATATACTGTGTCTTTTTTGTATGATAAATTTAAACTAATTAGAAAATGAAAGGTTATATATTGGCATATCACATCATATTACCATTGTTGGTGAGTGGGTGTGTGCAGAAAAACTGTAAGTCTTACTCAATACCAACATTAGGAGAAGAAGAAAGAAAAAAAAATGACTAGAAATGAATGTGAGAGAAAATGCATACACACACGCACGCTCGCTCGCTCGCTCGCACGCACGCACACGCACGAGAATAACATACAGAATGGCCCATTTAAAGCGGCAGCTAAATGAGAAGCAAAAAATAAACAGAGAAGAATTAATTACATTTGTTGTGTAATAAGCTATTTAATATGAGCTATTAGTCAGTCAATGATATCAGTCAATTCAATTAATTTATGTGATTTTTTTGTCTCAAAACTGCAGGAAAGTGGTCAAATTGAATGTGTGTGTGTGACAAGAAGCCAGCAGTGGTGCCTGGACTGGACAATCTCACAAACTCTTGTGTTCCTGTGCTGAAGGAAAATGGTGGTAGTAAAATCTAGGATTATTACTTTTCATTTTATACTTATTTAGCATTTTAGCTCTTGAAAAGGAAATGCAAGGTTACACGTTTTAAACTAAATACAAACAGGTGTAGACCAATGCAGTCTCATTCAGTGATTATATATATTTACCTTCACTGCCGGCCTTATTTTAGTCCTTAAACTTTTCATTAGTATTGGAGTCACAGTTTGCGGGGCCAGTCAACAACAAACAGCCCTGATAAGGTCATATAAATAATTGAAGCGCTCATAATAAGGGCACACTTTTACTCGCCTCGACAAGTTCTGCCACCAGCCTGATCCATGTCGTCCAGGCCTAATGACTGCACTCCTCTCCACACTTTTACATTAATGACTTCCAGATATGACTTAAAAGCCAGCCACATATTGTAAATGGCTGCGTCTATACCAGCTTTCCAAATGAGAACAGATGTTTAGAAGAGCCAATTAAAGCCTCCTAAAGTATACGCAGCAAATACAACGTGAAAAGGCGATAAAGTACTGTTGATAATGTTTGAACCAAAGCTAATGTTAATATGTTAAACAATGTATTCCCTGCTACATAAGGTTCATTTAAAGCTGCGCGATGTAACTTTTCTGGTGGAGGGGCTGTCACCTGCTTGACTCCATGGAGACAATTTAGCTTTGCCTGGAATGTTCCACAGATCGGCATTAAACGTATAGCTCGGTTACAAAAATACCTTGTGAAACTTGCATTCTTACTGTGAGCTAGGACGTCTCTCCACAGATTTGACCTGCAACTTAGTCTGCTTGTCTCCACGGCGATAGATACGTTTAATTTTCTACTGTGAAACGTTCCAGGCAAAGCAATGACATCTCCATAGAGACAAGTAGGTACAATAGCAGAGCCTTCACCAGAAAAGTTACCTCTATAAAGTCAAAATGCCATGCAATGAATATAACAAAATGTCACATATTAAAGCTTATTAGTGACAGCATTACACACACACACACACGCACGCACACACACACACACACACACACACACACACACACGCACGCACAAACACACACACACACGCTGCTTTAGTGCCGTGTAATATTAAGATAAAACCACATCTGACTCACCTGTTCCTGGCTCACACTCCTCCAGGTCCTCATCATCGCTGGGACACTCTGCTGACGCCACTAAAATATCGTCAGAGTTTTGTGGCTATAAGAACAAAAACAAAGGCAATAATGTTAGTTTTACGGTAGAAGACAACATCTGTACCACTTGGTGTTGCTTTTTTATTCTGCTGTCTCTGGTGAGAGGAACTTTTCTGCTTTGAGCAACACAAGCAGCGATGCACATCAGCCAAGGACCAAGACACTGCTGCCTGTACCCCAGAGGCTCACTACATTTTCAAACAAAACACTTTCAGATGACTGGGGCAGATGCTTTACCAAAATACCAAACTATTTGAATTGTCTCCATGTTTATAGTGCATTGTGTGATTATAATTACAGGTAGAAAACAATTCAATTTGAGGTAACTGCAGGGGAAAATGTGAGCATTAATAAAACAGCAACCTCCAGATCACCAGGTGCAAATGCAAAAATCCATTCAGCCTGACAGGTTACATAATGTGGATTTAAATTGTAGGGTTTGGAACTGTTGAAACTGTCAGTCAAGGCAAAAAAGTGCAGTCTACTGAAAAAGCTATCACATAAATTTGTTCACTATGTTCCTTTGCAGAAATAATGGCACAGACTCACACCTCACACACGTAAAAATGAACATTACCTAATTTAGAAAAATAAATAAATAAACAGTATTTGGTATTTTGGCAACTGACGATTAATTTAAGAAAAACAATGTGATTTAGAAAATTTTAAATCACAAAATGGATCCAAAACAACTTCGATACAAGTCTGCATAATAGCGAGCAGGGTGTAGAGCAGTAGGTATATCATATAGTGGAAAAGTGCAATTGTCTAAGAAATTTGGAATATACTTTTGGCAGCAGAGAAAAAGGCCATCACGAAAAAAAAAGACACAAACTGACCCAATGATCAAGGACTGGACTGACATAGAAATAAAAAAATGAAAAAATAAATAAAAAACACATAAAAAAATAATGACAATTAATTATTAATATATGCGGTAGCTTCACTCGATTCGATTAGAAGAAATAGCACGGACAAATGACTCCGAATACAATTTCAAGTGGGAAAATGGAAGGGAAAACAAAAACAATTCACATTGTAAAAAGCTAAACATTAGAAAAAAATGAAATACAAATTTTACATTTACCATAAAAGGTTTCAAGTATCGTTTTATGTTTTATATATGTTTTCATTATTCACTCTTCACCTGAGCTTGCCATTAGCTTTCCTTGCCTTTTTATTTGGGCTTGAAACCGGTCCAATAATCACACTGATATGTCCCTATCCACAAAAAACGCTCATAAATGTCCACGTGTTCAATTAAGAAGTGTTTTTTTTTGGATCTGCCTTTATTACACTTGTTAAAACCGTGGGCAAAAGGTGTGAGCTTTGTAAATTCAGGCGACACAATTGAAGAGGAACACTTGCTGCTCTTCATCCACACTGCAATACCTTGGAGATGCTCTCTCTCAGACTTGGCGAGCGCTGCCTCCTTGTGGTTGTGGTGGCCATTGTGGTGGTCGTCTCCATGATCGTGGTCGACATGTCGGACACGGCTAACGGGGTCGCGGAGGTCGTATCCGTGGTGACAGCCGTGAGCGAGTCACCCACTAAACGCAAGTTCCCCTCCACTTCCACACTGGGGTCATTCTCCGCAGCCAGTTTCAGCACCTGTAAGCCATTGTAGTACAAGCCCGAGATCTGCCCCTGGAACGGACGGCCCTTGTCACTGCCGCCGATTTTGATGGCGGCTTGGCTGTTGAAGATGGTCAATTGTCGCCCTGAGAAAAAAACAAAACAAAAGAAAAGCAGGAAGTGAGGGGGGAAAGATCAAGATTAGATGTTAAGTGCAAAGATGTGCTCAATATGATCAATCATTAATGTTTAGATGCATTATTTACTGTGTTTAATAGGGAAAGATTTGGCCTGAGGTTGGTGCATGCAGGTTTCAAAACAAGTTAAGACATTATTAAGACGCCTATTTAATTGCTTTTTGTTGGTCAAGTCTAATAAATGTTGTTACATAAGCTGTCTGCTGGGAAAGTAGGACAGATGTTTTTTTCTCGGATATTTAATTATGTTGTAAGTCTAGGATAGACAGAGCGAGGATGCGTGCTATATCACTTTATGAAAAAGAAAGCGTCCATAATTATTCAAAGATAAATTAATAAACTCTTATGTTAGGCGACTGTCTTTCCCCTTTATAAACCCAAGTCCTCTAACCCTCACAAAGGGCTAGAGATATCAAATAGCATTGTCTGTACTTGCCCTGATAAGCTTTGTTACTTCAAAAGGAGGAGCGCGTGGCAGTAATGCCCCTCTTAGGAGAATACTTATTAGCAAAGTTAATGACCGCAAACAGTGATGTGCTTGAACAGCCTGTCAGCGAGCTTGTGTTGTAACAAAAGGGCTTGGGCAAAGAGTACAAGGTGGTCGGAGCAGGACGAGGTAAAAGTACAGAGACATAGGGACACAGGAGTAAAGGAATTAAGGATTTAAGGATTTAAGGTTAGGGTTTAGTCAATGTTAGGTTTGTTTTAGTTATTTTCTCATGAGTTACAGGCTTCATCTAATTAAGACAGCGGTTAAGAGGGATGTTAGAGAGAGGGTTATGTGTTTTTAATTTACAGTTACGGTTTACAGGTGCAGCATCTACACAAGGATGACTTTGAAATATCATTCTCATCCATACAGAATGTAATAGTACCGAGGTGACACGTCAAGTAGTCGGTGCCATTCCCAAGCATGGATAAATGGAGAGGAAAGGGCATCCAGTGAAGAATTTAATCCAAATTACTGAACACATTAGAGGCAAAAGATTTGGGCCAGCCACCATAAAACTGCTGTGAATATAATATATAATCTGATAAAAAGGCTCAATGTGATAGAGCTGAAAACTTGTCACCCTTGTTTTCTGACACTGCACCTCACTGAGGAAAGGTTATTTAGTGTTTATTCATTTATTAGTTGATTTTATTACCTTTATCGAGTAGCCACTCGTCAACTACCCGACCAAGTCTGTATGGGATTCTTTGTCTAGCAATAGCCAGTCGCTCATTATCATAGTGTCCTTCAAAACATTTAGAGAGACAGATTAAAGGTTAAACATCACATGGTTAGAAACAGGTTTAACAAGTTGTCATTTTTAACCCAAGGCTGAGTTAAAAGAAACTTGTGCTTTAAAAACTAGTTATTATCTCTATTTAGAAAACTGTTTAGGCTATTTATATACGCTACTCTAGTTAGTGGTGTTTAGGTAATTTTATGAAAAGCATTATGTCACTTACACATCATTTAACATACTGTGCAGAGAGAGAAGTTCAAAGAAAGCAAAGTCATTTAACATTACATTTGACAGTTAGAGCAAAAATACACTGAAATCAGCCGGGAGACCGAGTCACACCCCACTCTTCATCGTGCACTAGGGATCTGAGGACAATGTGCTTTATTCAGCAGCACCCAAGGGACCAGTGCGGTTACAGCTAACACTGGTGGGAGCCGCAGACGCTCAATAATGGAATTAACGTAATATATTTATAGAAGATGCTCAGATGCAAACACAAATGAGAAGGATAAATATTTGTCTCGAGTGCATAATGATTGAGTGAGGTGGGACTTAAGCCTTTGACATATTTCATAAATGCACATAAACATGATTACTCAATAGATTTCATGTTTGTTTTGAATGTGTTTGTATATGAAAATTATTTGACATCAGTAAATATGTTTCCTTGTTGAATTGCTCTATGTGTGATAAATGAAGCTTGCAGTGTAGAAAAGGCTTTGGTGCTTCAGCTGATGTGATGGCAGGTCTAGGCTGGTTATTGACCAATAAAACTACAGGATATTTTCTGACAATGGGAGGAGACATGTGTGAGCAGTGTTAAGATTCATGTGGGACGTTGACATAGGCAGAAAGACTCCGGACAGCACAGATGGGCCCGTCCGGCTGTGCCAGATGGTGCACCTGTTCTATGCCCAGATAACAAGATGACTGACAACAGGTTAGAGTGTGTCAAGCTTTAAGTACTGTTTAAATGGGACCAATGTGATACTCCACTCATGGTCATCATTTTCAAGTCAACACCTAACTATGGACTAGCACTCTTTTTCACTAACTAGCCTTCAGAAATTAAAGAGAAAATCCCTGTGTTAACCTGGTGCATCATGGTTTGCCATAATCACAGAGAGACTGGCCATAAGAAAATGTACAAATCTGTCTGTAGTTGTTGTTTAAATGCATATGATTTAACAGTGTGGCATCTGAAAAAGGCCATTGGTCATGACCAGTTCACACTGATTGTAATAAGGTGATAAAGTGGTAATCTGTGGAATTACTGACTGACTAAGTAGGACACAAAAGTACTTTTATAAACTAGTATTTAGGCGATTGCTTCCTCTCAACTGAGGCGTGTGAGACATTTGTCCAAAGTCGGGGAACATTTTCACTGCTTCTGTGTTTGTATTCACAGAGGGAGTCTCGTCTGAGCAAAGTGTGATGGATGATGAGAGTGGAGTGACGCAAAAGTCTCATGACTTTGCATTAATATGACTCCACTTCAGTAATGGGTTGTAGAGAAGAGCTTTCCAACATAAATTTAGAATGTATTTTATTATCTGGATGCAGAAAAGATACATAAATACCTGTGTTTGAATTGTTGAAACATAATGTTCAACAATCAAATTAAATGCCCTTAAGTACTAAATATTCAACAGCATATTGATGATGTTGTGCTTATGTATAATGTGGGGACAGCAGATGTCTCACAGTGATCACATCGGTCGACGTTAAGGTGAATTAAACAGGTCACTGGGCATAGAGCCAGCCATCACTCCTCACCACTACGGCTGTATGAAGATTTATGTGCGTGTTTGACATGTAATCCTGTCCCCTGCATCTGTGTGTGATGTATGGCTGCAGCACGCTCTCGTTCATCTTACCTGGAGGGTACCGCTCAATGACCGGATGGTTGTCCACTTGGAGGGTGGCATTGCCACCGCTGCGTGTGAAGCGCACAACGTGGTACTTGCCATCGTTTACCACAATAGCGGGCTCATCTATGATGATGTCATCGGTCCCCACGTTGAAAATCACGCCGATCTTGCCTTGATCCTGAGGGTGAAAAGCAGAGATACACTGTGATAATGCTACAGATACACAGATGTGCTTTAGCCGACTCAGAGGAGGCTTGCCGCTTGCTAAAGCAGTCACAAACAATCTCCTGTGACATACACAGATGTAGCTCTTCTTCAGGCTCAGCTCTGAGCTCAGGTTTCCTGATGTAAATCTCACTTGACACAATCCCTCTGTTTCTCTTTTGGTTGACCCACCTTCCTTTGTCAGCTCAGCTTCGATCCTGCAAACCTCCCTGAGAGGTCAGTGCTGCTTCCTGAAACAACCTTTAGGGGGCGCTAACACAAACACCAAGACAAACAGCTCCTGTCTGAGCCAGACGAGCCGCAGTCACTCAACACAAGGTCACAGTGCTGATGTGGCTGTAAACTAGGGACAGGCAGATCACCCCTCAAATCTCAGGCTGTATTTTACTAGTCACTATGTGTGTGTGCATATATGAATATTAGGATTTATTATTTAATTTTTTCTTTCTTCAGTTTCTTCTGTGATACAGAGAAGAGATTTCTGGGTGGGAATTAATGGATGGTCCACACTCTCCGTGTTGCATAAATTGTACTTTTCTATCCATTTATCACTGCTACAGATAGTGCTGTGTTACCTAAATGAAATTAACCTCTATTTTCAAAGGTCATTACTGATCTATTCACAGCCTTTGTAATCCTGCAGCATCACCAGATAGAACAGTCAAGCACACTCTGAACTCATCTTAAAGTTTGTTTTAGTGGAGCCTGAACCTTGCTGACTCTATCCAAACATTTACAATAAAGTCTAACAATCCCCACGACACATGGCTGAGCAAGAGTGTGCACGATTTAATACAACGCAGTCCCCTTCCTTGCTCTCACAGTTCAAGAGTTTAAATACACTTTTCTCTGCTTAATTTTTTTGTTTCAAACATGCATTTTATTTACCCGACTTGTTACAGAATGGTGTCACCGCAAAGATTTTAACTTAGACAAAGATTCCTACTGCTATTCCCTTGTTCAAATTACTAATAGGAGATACTGGCCTGATGACGACTAAATCCTCAAAACTTAAAATGTATAGATTGACATTTATAAGACAAAATTTGCTCGTGGCTCATTTCAGCCATACATTGGGATTTCTCACTTTGTGCCAGAGTCCCAAACTACAACCCCAGCACCTGCTCCGACTAATGGTGCTTTTAACAGGTCTGGCAATGGACAAGTATTTAGTATTTGGCTAAAAGGATTTTGAAAAGGGATTTTGTTAAATAATTAACTTGCATTACTGACAATAACAACTAACCAACCAACCAACCAACTAACACAAGGCTTCAATTAATAAATAAATGAATGAATGAAACTATACCAATTTTACACATAAACTTAATTGATCTGTCCTTTTCCTCTGTATCTACTGCGTTGTATCAATGAAATTTCCCCATGTGTGGACAATAAAGGATTATCTTATCTTATCTTATCTTAATTCAGAAGTTGTAGCAATGCATCCGTGCGATTTGATGGTTGAAGTAATAAGAAGTTTAGTTGTAAACTGAAGAAAATGAAAGATGCCATCTAGCTAAAACAAATTTAGGGTGGAAAATATTTAGGGACTATATATAATAGGGACTATAATGGCTTTCAAATGGTCTATAAGTGCAGACATGCGTGTATATTGCCCAGGTTCAGCCCATGGTGCTCCAGGTCAAACCCGTGTGTGTCTTTGGCCCGCTCGGCACCTCTCTAGGGCTCACTGTCCACTCTGTCTCCTCTCACATCCTGCTTACTCAGTAACACAAGTGCTTATTATAAAAGAAAACAGCCCTGACACCTCCGGGCAGCTGCAAAGGCACCACAGCTGCGTTATTTAAACAATATCCACAGTATTTAGAGTTTAATATGCTTTTTATTGTCTTCACTTTTTTACAGTCCCTACAATCTATTAAAAATTATATTATTAGTATTTTGCTCTAAAATACTAATAGTTCCAAACAAAGGACCAATGAGGCGCCACTTGACACGATCAAGTCCAATTATATCCTTGACTTTTTAATTTACATTTTTTTTTTAAAATAATTACGTGTTTTTTTTCTGTTGAATTTACTGATAAAAAACAACCATGTGTTTCTCATCATTATGTTTTTGCCAGGTGTGTGACATAACTTCATAACTCCCGGTAGAGCAAGGCAATATCGACAAAAATTAATATAAACTAAAATTGTTTTTATTATTATTCCATATTATAGCAATCCATCAAAAATGTGCTGTACTCTGCGTGACTTTGTTGTGGTTCAACTATTTCACAAAACATGAATGTCAAATGTCAAATGAACCACTAGTACAGAAATCTCTATCTAGAAGCCTTTCTCAACCTTTATTTGGTGAATAGGTAAATTGGTGAATTTGAATAGTCACAATGTAAAATAGAAATAATTGTTTGAATTGTTAGTAGTTGGCTACAAAAATAATCATTAGGGACAGCCGTACTCGATATTCAAATTTTTACAATATGTGTACCGCTAATAACCAGATTTCTGTATCATTTTGTGATAGGTTGAACAGGAAAAACCTCTTGTTCTTCTGTTGGTAATAGATGTAACGTTGTATTGGATCACAGTGTTGGTCTCAATGCTTCAGTTTGTTGACACACATACTTTTTCACTGTCTATAAAACTGAACAAGCTCAGAGCACTAATCCCTGCTCGTGACACTGCGTGTGACACATCATTTATAATGGACCCTGGACACTATCAGATCTGTATCATCTCGCAGAAGGAGCCAAATGTATTTTGAAACTTTGCCATGCAGGTGGGAGTGTGTTTGGAGATG
Organism: Eucyclogobius newberryi; assembly: GCF_026437365.1. Lineage (NCBI taxonomy): Eukaryota > Metazoa > Chordata > Actinopteri > Gobiiformes > Gobiidae > Eucyclogobius > Eucyclogobius newberryi. The sequence continues at coordinate 14,790,337 of NW_027315779.1, forward strand.
TGACACGCTTAAAAGCAAACTAATATACGGCATCTTTCCATGGTCTTCAAACATGATGAAGAGATAAAGGGAAAACTTATGACTAACTGGAGAACTCATATGCAAAACATAGATGGAAAATCAGGTCCTCATAAAAAATATACCATAATTGGCTCGAGCCTTCCAGAATGGAATGGATCGAGACATTGTTCTTGCCATGGTTTCTTATTATTATTATAGTTTTGCATGGTAAAATTTTGCCACAACTCGGGCATTTTTGACCCCCTGAACATTGATGAATGTCACACATGGGACATAGACGCGATCGGCTCGGCCTGAACTCCAATAAAATGGAGGTTGCGAGAACGCCCGTCGCAACAGTGCCGACTAGTTCAAAAAAGAAAAAACATGAAACGCTTAATCTTTGGCCTAGGCACATGAGACTTGGGACAGTGATAGAGCTACCTTTGACCTCTGACCTTTGACGAGTAAAACGCACCTGGCAGCATCGCTCTATGATAAACAGGAAGTCAGCCACGTCAAATCAAAGTGGCACCGCCACGCTTGACTTTTTTTTTTCAAAATCGTACTTGTCCTAGGTTTTTTTGTCCGATCGAGCTCAAAACAACACTTTTTGCATCTAAAGACATTGAAATTTAATAGATATCCAAAAGAATGTTGATATTCTTTACGGTCTCGGCGTAACACGCCCTCAAAAAAGGCTTAATTTTCAGTGTTTTCAAGGACAAGTCACGCCTATTGGAAATTATCTGTGTTTTTATGGTCTGATTGGAAATAAAGACCCATTTAACAAATTTACTCCATAGCGCCCCCTACCCATTGTGTGAAAAACTCAACATTGTCTGATTTGTTTGAAACTTATGGTTTATATTCTCCTCGAGACGCCATGAAAAAAGTGCATTGCAGATATTGTGTACTTTCACAATTGGCTAGCAGAGGCGCAATGAATGCCTTCACTTCCTCTTCCTCTTTTATTTTGATGGGACATTTCCTCTCGTGCCGCATTAGAATTATTATTCTTTAGACTTTATTCTTTAGACTTAATTCTTTTGACTTTATTCTTTAGACTTTATTCTTTAGACTTTATTCTTTAGACTTTATTCTTTCTGCCACAACTCAGGTATTTTTGACCCCCTGAACATCAATGAAAAGTCCCGGGTCGCCGAGGCTCTCTCTCTTTCTCCCTGCTCAGATCTGCGTTCAGCACAATCTTGCAATTTGTCAGGACAAACTACTATTTGAATCACAAACTACGTAATCATCAACGGTGAATTACTAAGCTTCGTTTGGTATGCCGCAAAACGCAGCAGAAAACATGGACAGGCGGGAAGGTGGTCGCGTGGGAAGGCGAGAGTCATCATCGCCGCTACAGCGGCTTTAATTTATATTGCTCCTTGTTCTATAGTGTAAGCTAATTTTGAACATGTTAGGAACATTCAAAATGAATAGTTAAGAGTTGTTACAAGTATTCGAAAAATTGTTGTTTTAATGTTTTCACCACAACCAAATTTGTACTACCGTACGTGTGTTTCATGAATTAGAAATGAGAAGCATAAAAAGACGGATGGTTCCACTGTTATCAAGCTGCATTTTCTCTTAATTTACGGTTAAGACATCGTCACAACAGAGCCACTTAAACATCGTTATTGCTCTTTAGTTACAAGGCAAGGTTTTAACTTAAATATCGCTTGAAGAGCTTAACAGTTGCCCTGCCAATTTAAAAAAAAAATTAGCACTTGAAATCAACCTTTTATTCCCCCTTTTGTTGAACGAAGAGTTGCCATAATATTTTGCTTGCTTTTTAATAATAGTCTTGTCAGATATGGTGGGAAAATTTCCTTGGCGCTCAACAATAAAATATCAAAAACACGTCTGTCATCACTGCATTTACAGAGGTGCATTCAAGTGCATTTTGTTTAACTTGAGGCCAAACAGACAACATTCACTCCATCTCATTGGTTAAGATTTAGTGTCAACACAAAAGCCTTGTGGGATCGAGCTCCTGACTCTTCACCTCCGTTTCATAGTGTCTGGTCTAAAATATAACTCTGTAAACCCAAAATAAATTTAGGAAGTAAATTTTAGAACGACACACTGCTCTTCTACTGACAGCAGTTATCCATTCATATTGATATCATGTCACTGGCCATATTGTACTTCACTCAGTATACTTTCCAATGGCATTTTAAAACATGAAAACTGCAGAAAATGGAGCAAACATGTTGAAAAGAGTGAAACCTGAAGATCCCTGACTTGGGGTGGGTGTATTGACAAAAATGTGCATCTCAATAAACAGATATATTTTCGATTGTCTCGATAACAAGATTCAGACAAAAATTTAACATTGCATCAAGATGTGCTCAAATTTGCTAATGCCACGAACCATGAATAGACCATAAAAAGGCAGAAATATCCCTTTATATTTAAATCATCTAAGTACGTAGAAAGCATGGTAAACATATAACTGTTATAAATAGTTTTAACACTGACTTAATGCCAATCCACATGTGATGTTATGAAGCCCGGAGACAGAATAAAAAACAGCTCCGACCTGCGGCGCCGTCTAAACTTGTTCTGAATCTTCCCCGCGAACATTAATAAGGTGTCAAAGTAAGCAATCTGTCATGGTGCAAGGGCCTGGCAGATGGAGTAAAACACACTTAAAGGGTGTTGCTCACAGGCAGCGGTCTTTGCATTTACTATACACAGTTGGAGGCTGCCAGGGGATCTTTAAACACTTTTAACACAGAAAACTGAAACCATCAGAGAGGCACACCAGGGTATCATGAATTTGGCTTTGTTTATGATCTGCTGATACTGTAATGGAGAAATGTTATAGAATTGTATGTAATAGAATGTAAAAGTGTTTGCCCTCTCAACCTAATAACTGGTTGGGTCACCCTTAGCTGCAACAACTGCAATCAAGCATTTGCGATAACTTGTAACAGCGTCGTGGAGGAATTAGGTCTGCTCATCAGGATTGTTATAATTCAGCCACATTGGAGGGTTTTTGAGCATGATCTGCCTTTTTAAGGTCAGGCCACAGTATCTCATTAGGATTCAGGCCAGGACTTTGACTAAAGTTTTCATTTTTTCATTCAGTGGTTGACTTGCTGATGTTTTGGATCATTTTCCTGCTGCAGAACCCAAGTTAGCTTCTGCTTGAGGTTTCGAACAGATGGCTAGACAATCGCCTTCAGGTTTTTTTCATAGACAGCAGAATTCATGGTTCCATCAAGTCTTCATGATCCTGAAGCAGCAAAATAGACCCAGACCATCACACTACCACTACCACAAAAGTTAAACTTTTGTCTGGTCAGTCCAAAGAGTGTGTTTTCTGGTTAAATTGAGACGAGCCTTAATGTTTTTTTTTGATCAGCAGTGACTTTTGTCAGGCCATTTTTGCCCAGTGTCTTTCTTATGATGGAGTCATGAACACTGACCTAAATTGAGGCAACTAAGGCTTCTTTAGATGTTGTTGTAGGCTAGGGGTTACCTTTTGTGACCTCTTGAATGAGTCGTTGCTGTGCTCTTGGGGTAATTTTGGTCAGTCAGCCACTCCTGGGAAGGTTCACCACTGTTCCATGTTTTCTCCATTTGTGGATAATGGCTCTCACTGGGGTTTGCCGGAGTCCCAAAGCTTTAGAAATGGCTTTATAACCTTTTCTAGACTGATAGATCTCAAATACTTTCCCTCTCATTTGTTCCTGAATCACTTTGGATCTCAGCATGAGGTCTAGCCTTTGAGGATCTTTTGGTCTTCTTCACGTTGTCAGGCAGATCCTGTTTAAGTGATTTCTTGATTGATGACAAGTTATCAGGCTGGGTGTGGCAAGAGAAATTGAACTCATGCGTGACAAACCACACTTAAGTTGTGTTTTGTCAGGGGCGGCAAACACTTTTTCCACACAGGGCCATTTAGGTGTGGATTTTGTTTTCCCTTAATAATAAACAGTTTCAGACAGTGACAAACAGTGAAAAGCATGCAAAATTGACTGTGATTTTAACAGTAAAGCAACTTCCTCCCACAGTAATATTACATCTATTTAAAGTTGTGTGAATCATTATTTTTCAGTAATATTGAACCGTGCCTCACATATTATCTATTCAGTTATCGTTCGTTATAATTAGGCAATGATTGAACCTGAATCATCCTTTTATTTGCACACACAAATGTAAAATCACAAAGAGGAACTAATTCTCATAGAGATTGGAGATGATTAGAGGAGTAATGACTCACAGAGATATTATTAGATTTTTCACTTATTAAAAAACACATCTAAAAAGTCTTGAAATGCTTTATGCACATTTGTCACAACTCGTTTCGTGGAGTGAAGAGAGAGGTAAATTAGAGCTGCAAGAAAGCAATATAATGTTTAATGAATGTTTTAGCTTGTCTGCTATTGTACAGTAGCAGAATGCAGTGTATTTTTGTTGTTGTTTATGAGCAAAGACAGGTGTATATACCCATTTAAAAATATAATAACTGCAAAACATAAACGCACTGCTCCCATGAACCCAAGATGCAATTAGTTTTAGATCAGGGGAAAATGTTCTTATTATTGCAAGTTGATACATTTATTATAGCATTTCATCTAACTGTCCATGACCCTCTACAATTCTTACAAAAAATATATAACATTGTCTACACTTAGCTAAAACCTTTCGTTCTGAACAGTATCATGAAATCTCACGGTACAATTCTCGTGGGACATTGTTTCTGCATTTTGACTATGGCGTATTACTGTATGACAGTGTTTCAGTACTGCCTTGTTTTTTGGCAACAGGTGCACTTTAATTATTACTTTGACAGATCTTTGCTCTATTTTTCACATCTGTCTCTGGCCTGGATCCTAAGAAACGCTTTTCCCAAAAGAAAAGATGCACAGATGTCGACGACTCACGCTCCTTCATCCGCAAAGAAATGTTTATCCTCAACTGATTGGATCGTCCCAGCAAAGATCTGTCTGGAATAATGTATTATGTATTACATTTCTTACTCTAGATTTCTATATATTTGGCCATAGTGAAGAAGCTATTTATTTTATTTTTACTTAGGATAGAATTGAATCGTCTTTATGGCTTTCCATCTACAGTGCATATCACGCAAAGTATGAGTAAATCACGAGACAATGTAAAAAGCAACTATGTATTAACAATTTAAATGTTGATACTTAGGAACATTTTGAGCCGACTGTGGTTGTTTTACAAATGTATCGAGGAAATGAACTATTCTGTTCATTGAATGAATAGAAGATTGTTATTGTAAACTTCTGTATTAAATAGTATATTACCCTAGTTTGATTTACAGGGACAGACGAAAAGTACAATGGTAATTGGAATATATGCAGGACCAGCAGTTATTGATGGAACAATTCTCACCTTTTGTCATTAGTCTTTACCCATCTAATATATAGTGTATTCATGTTCTACTCTGCCTTAATAATCATACTGTTAATGACAATTTTAACAGTGTTCATGTAACATGTCAGTGATGTCATATGGCACAAATACATTTGCAAGGAGTTTGGCCAAACTGAGGAAGTGTGTTTATTGTAAACACATTTTCATTGCTCCATTTAGCTGCTCAGTGCACAACGCCCTGTGCTGCACCTATAGGTGAGTTACGCATTATGTCCTGCTCAATGACAGGATCTTGACTGGGTGCCATCTGTGTGCCTCTACTCACTATGTGCAGCTGAAGAAAGTCTCCCAGCCCGTGGGTGCTCTCCACTCGCACCAAGATGGCGTCCTTCTGTTGCGTGCTGAAGCCCACGGCCAGGCGGTCCGCTCTGGTGCTAGGGCGCTCGTTCGGGGCCCAGGTGTAAGTGATGAGAGCCCCTCCTTTACCGAATATATACGTGGTCCCAGCTGGGGATAAGGAGAGGGAGAGTGTGAGGAGAGCAGAAAAAGCAACCGAGTCAAAACAACATTAACAGAACCTGTGTCTAAATGTGTTGGTGCTCATTATTAGCTCATTATTATCATTATTATACTCAGGGGTATTGTTTGTCTTTTACGTGTTCATGCCATTTGACAAAACAACTCAAAATAATTTCTAACTAGGCTTTGAGTTTATACATGTGCAATAAAACCATGCAAGGTATTAGAAAAATGAAAAATTCTTACTGGCACCAAAAGATGCAGTACAAACTAGTCCTTCTCCAAGCAACTCTTAACTCAAGCCTATGACTAGTGTCTTCTATGAATTGAGTTGGTGATTTTTTTTTGTGTGGATTGATGGCAATTGAATGCAGTTGTAGCATTTTCCAGCTCCTCACTTTTAATCTCTCACTCATTACCTTGGCTCTTATTTTGTACACTGAGGGATTAATTTCTGTGCTGGTGAAAAATGGGCCTGTATCAGTGTTATTTTATCATTTACATCTTTAGGATCCACATGAAATCCTGACTTGTAAATGAAACACCTCTTGATGATTTGCGCACTATTGAAAGTTGCAACATGTCAGAATTTACCTTCAAAATCTAACACCTGCAAGGATTAACACAAATGTAACAAATATATGAGAGAAGAGAGAGTATTAATGCAGACTTTGGTTCACCTTCAGGAGTGAAGCAATTATAGGTAATTATACATCAGCAGGAATGACCCACACACAAAAAAACAATGTCTGGGATATGTTTACCAAAAGCCCAAATGTTTCAAACCACCTTTTTAATTCTTCAGAGTGAGGCAGAGAGAAACCGTGAAAGAAAAACAATTCTTAAAACAATAGTAGGCAATAGCAGGAAATGTTAGTCATCTGCATCGCAATTAACAGCATGTTGTATGTTTTCGTAGCATTAAAACACCGGGTGGTATTGACTTTGGGTGCTTCCTCTCTGCAGTGTCTCTTACAGTCTCTGTGCTTATGCATACAGGCATGTCCTGCTGCTTGAGCAAATCTTAATTAATGAATAGTGAGCTTCATTGCGTTTCTAAATGTTGTGTCTGACCATATTCTATTCATTACCTTTATGCGGCAAACTCCCTACATGCACCATAAAAGAAAGAAACCAATTAAAATGACACAAATAAATTGAATTGCTGCAATTTTATCAGACTGCTAGTATTGACAAAGATAATTATATTCCCCTATAAGCATTGTGTTTGTGTTGTGTTTCAGTGTGGACGAATGAGGTGAGATTTTAATGAGCCATCATGAGCTTTACATGTGATGCTACAGTGGCCACAGATTTACAGCAGATGACATTTTAAGTGGAAAACTGTTTTGTATGTGTATCTATATAAACAGATTATACACCTGCTAATGAGTGTGTTATTGGGCAAATGTTGTTGTTGTTGTTGCTGTTGTTGTTGTGAGCTTTAAATAGAAAAAGCCTAAACACAGTGTAAAAACTAAAATCAAAGCATGTGAAACAATCATATTTAATAACCTCATTGGCCATTGGGGGAAAGCTATCTCTGCTGTATTTAATGCATGAGATGAACTAATCATTACAGTGCTGGGGCTCTATTGGTAGACAGGAGAAAAACTTTCACGATTTGCACTTTCACATTAATTAACATAACATTTAATTTGACGTTGCTGATTTCAAAGCAGTCAACACTGGCCCTCTGCTTTTCTCTTCTCCCTGTGGTACATAAACACACGTGAAGAAAGAGCGCGCCACTTCAAAAAGGTTGGTCCCTGTCACTACAGTGGGCTCAGTGAGTCTTTCTTGCATTTCTAGTGCGTGCACCCATAATCACGTCCCTCGGGTGCAGGCTTTTCATTGTGCACTGCCCTGCAGTTTACACTCGGGTTGTGAGCCTGAGCTACGGAAGCCCAGAGGAATGTGCTAAGGGGAGACCAGGGAAATAAAATGGATTTTCTTGAAGACCAGTTGAGATCGACATTAAATACAATTTTTCTTGGCCCCAGTGGTTTCCAATATTAGTCTGAAATGTTGTACAAAGGGTAGATGAATTTGCCCTAACCACTGTAGCTGCATTGTGATGTCTTGTAGCTAGTCACCTGATCTTCACAGTCATTCCTCTGGGCTTTTCTCTGATGGGAAATCATCTTCTAATGCATGTAGAGAAGGCCTTTTCACTGGATTAATAATATATGAAGTAATGTTATAATGCATTTCATTATATTAGGCTTCATATTCTGTTAATTATACAAAGACGACAAGTCTTTTCCTTTTTAAGAAGTTACTTGTGAATCATTCTTATACGTATAGCTTATATTTTGGATGAAAACATCAAGTTCCAGTAATAAAAAAAACAAACATTTCTATAAATACCCCCCTTTCTCCTGTACAATGGAGCGTAGATGGAAGAGCGAGCTATAGCTCTGCTGTGGTCTTTATCTTGAATAAAACATGTCCGCCTGGCACACCTGCACTCGCACATAGAGACGTGTTAGAGCCTGCATAAGTCATAGCACTCTTCATTATTCCTTCCCCTCTCTGTCAACTTCTATCACCGCTCATCTGCTGCATCAAATGAAGCGCATTGTAAATCAGTCCAGTTCGGATTAGTGCTATAAAGCTCTCCTTTAAAAGCAGTTATCTCTCCACAGCTCTATCGCTTCCTCTTTTCTGCCGAGTGTCTCATGGGAGCGCTCGTCTCTTATGGCCCGGTGATACATCTGTGCCGGAGTCAACATGGCTCCCTGGGAGATTGGCATAGGAGTGGGGACAGTAAACTACACGCTTGTTAGTGGGGAAGCCTCGTAATTAAATGCACAGTATATTGAAGAGGCGTTTTATCACCATCACAAGTGCCATCTACGAGTGTTACAAGCACAATACCAAGCAGTAGATATGGATTGAGCCAATGCCTTCATTGCCTATCCATGGGTCACCACAGCACATCATATGCTAAATCTATAATAGAACATTAGACTAACACTCAAGCCAATTACCAATTTTTATGTTGTATTATAGCGATTCAACATAAACCGGAAACAAGCAACAAGAGCTGCAATACATTTTCTGCCAAATATTTCTTATCTACAAGTAACATTATTCAGACACCCTTGTTGAGGCAACTCCTTTAATTATTTCAGGCAGGCTGGTATAAATTTCAGTGGTTGTTTCATTTATTTTTTGTTTGTTTGGTGGACACTGCATGCGCCTGAACATACATGACGTCATTTACTGCATTTACTCTCACAAACACACTCACTTTTCTACATCAATGTACTTCAACACTGAAGTCTCATGCATGGACACAATGACAGTTTGCACTACTGTCCCGCTCCACTGCAACACCTTGTATTCCCAGAGCTCTCCCATCCTAGTACTACTCAGGTCCAACCCTGTTTAGCTTCTGAGATCTGACGAGATTGGGCATTCGGGTTATTCTTTTTACATGCATACATTCAATGCTTTATTTACTGCATTATTTCCTGCATCTTTTTCTATAAGAATATGGAACTTGACTGTCATCTCCCTCCAGCTCTTTGTTCAACAACTGCACCAATATGGATTATCTATCTGTGCCAAAAAGCCGGCTACCCACTCGCGACATGCAGTCCTGTTCATTTGTGGCCCACTGAATACACAAGATAGAATGTGGCACAGTGGCTCATAGGACCTGCAAAACACAACCGGAGACTCTGCTGCTAATTTGCATAATGCACAACAGTTTTGAGTCCAGCAGCGATGGCCTGTGTTCAACGGATGTCACTGAGGTGTATAGCGAGGCTCAAGTGAGATGGTGACGAAGTACATGCTCCCTGAGTAATATCACAGGATGAAACAATTTTAACTAAGAGCGTAGACTCAATCGTGATTCACGTTGTTGGCAATAGAGAGACTTGGAGGCAATAGACAATCATACGCCAACAGCCAAGGTTTAAATGAATATGAAATTAGCAATCATTCCTTCAAAGTAATGCTTTTTAGTCATTGATTCTGTTAAATCCTATTAAGAGTTTGTTTGGTAGCTGGAACCTTGGACAACTTTGTGCATTATATCAAATGCTCAGCTACCTATATAGATATAGCTGTGAAATATTGTTAAAGCTTCATTCACAGCAGGGTACCGGTAATCTTGTGTCAAAATTGAACTGGCCGGGGGTATCAAACCCACAACCGCCTTGTTGAGGCTTGAGGACACTAAGCCACGGTTCTGTTCGGTAATTGGACCTGTGACTGTGAGTAGAGTAAAAGTATCAGTACTTGTTCTTGAGTACAGAAGCCAATAACTTCCTTTCTGGCATGATCTACAGCTTACAATTTGCAGTGAAGGCCATTGCTGAACATAAAAAAGACGTTTAGTGAAAAACAAAACTGATCGATTACACAGATAAACACATGCATTTTTTAAGCAGACGTAGTTTTGTGAAAATGCTGAGTTATGGCTGAACATAAACTGAATTTCCTGTTTGACTTAAACCATTGTACTGCATTCTCTCTCACTGACATCAAATGCATCTCAGGGAAATGATTCAAATGAAAAGTGCCGCCCAGTGCTTCGACAAGACGGATATGCGGCTGTCGAGTTAAAATATGTTTCTTAAGCTCCAAACTGGCATCATCTCCTTAGAGCGGTAAATACGGGTATAAGACATCACATCAATCACGTCAATGTGAATCAATTAAAATCCGCAGTGAGGAGCTAGATTGCATTTGGGAGACTGTATACGGCAGGCGAGCAGTTGACATGTTACAGCGTTAGAGTATTTTTTTGGCGCATTTTTCTATTGCGACGATGGATCCACTGTGTCAGCTCTAAAATTGCGCGCCCGCAGCCCAGTGTGCTTCGGACGACCCCCTTTCTTTCAACACCGTTAAGCCTTTTCCTCTCTTTTTGGCATTTCAATGTTTGAGTCATGGCACAAGTGTTCAAGTCAAAGGCAAGGCTGAGAAAAAAAGACCTCCATTCTCCCTCGCACAAGTGACAGAGACGTTGGTCGTTATTGGAACAGAATAGTTTTGACAAAGGAAGAGTGCTCTGGGCATGGTGTGCCATGCTCTCCAACTCTACAGCATTACGCATATAGAGGGAAACGAAAAAAAACTATATGTAAAGTACAGTACACTTAGGCTCTTTCCAACCAGTCACAAAACCTTCTCACAGCGGCAAAGAATCTACTCAAACAAATGAATCGTTTAATTAGTGAGTAAAGTATTGAATTCAAAATAACCGTGAACGTGATTCACAGTGAAGAAGAATCTCCTTATTATCTGAGCCGTCCTGATGGTTTCAAAAAAGGGTAATATAATAATAGAGGGCGCTTGAAGGTAATAACCACAGGGGCTAAGTAGGATCACAATGTTACCACTGTGTTATCAATTAACTAGAACAGTGCTGGTGCGCCACCCTAAGGTACAAAAATGATCCATGTCCCCCCACAGCCATGAGATATTGTAAAAGTATTATAACTGCATTTGTTTTATTTTTTTAACAATATAAACACTTAAATTAACCAGAAATAGGAGTCTAATGTTTTAATTCTAGTACTAGTGTCATCATCAATAAAATATCTCATTGGTTTGGTCTCTCTCCTTATCTCATCTCCTCTTGTCTCTCCTCTCCCCCTGTCTCACCTCTCCTCCTCTCATCTCCCTCTGTCCCTCCTCTCCTCATCCCCCTGTCTCACCTCTCCTCCTCTCACCCCCCCTGTCTCACCTCTCTTCCTCTCATCCCCCCTGTCTCTCCTCATCTCATCTCCCTCTGTGTGGAAAGCGGATAATTAATTGGCGCTTCACTGAGGTGAATGACTTCACGGATGCTTCATGGAGAAGATGCACTCGCGTTACTTCAGGTCACTGTGGATCACTTCTATCGCTGAGGGTCCACACCACACACAGACTGCTCTCCGCAGTTAATTGTACCGATGCGCTCATGTTTCACATTTACCACGAAAAGCGCATGGGAACAAAGCAGAAAGGAAGCGATATGAATGCACATGCAACATATTCAGATATGACAGGCTTTATATTGCCTAATGGGCAGTCAGTTTGTGGATTTAGTTAGACTCAGAAAGGGAGGCGATGTGCCAAGGGGTACGGAACAGAAGCATGGCGTGGCAGAGGGGCGCATGCGGATACAAGTGCAGACAGTGGTCAAAGCTGTGGCTCATCCTTTAAAACCAAGGCAAGCATGTGTGAGATCAGGGCACAGAGAGACAGATGCTCCAGTCCTACGCTGGTCTCTGTATGTAGCCATTTGGGTGCCCTAAGCAGAAATGCTCATGATACCCCAATACCCCAACCCACTTCAAACGTGTCATAAATGCGTAGGGGTTTGACTGTAATACAACCTTAAAGTGACTATTTCTGAAGTTTTAATTGTATAAATAGTACATAAATCACAATCCTATGTGGGGTCTGGGGGCCCAAAACGAAAATACTTTCAAGAAAAATCTGATAATTTTCTGTATTCTGGTGAATAAGTAATATTATTCAGTCACCAGGTAACCCTGCCCCTGTGCCAGCGTCACCTGAAGCTCTTTCTCCTGCTGTTGTGCAGGACAGATCGAGGCTCTAGAAAACCCTACAGGCAGCAAACGATTGACGATTTGACAGAAGTTGAACCACTTTGGCTCACGCCATAATGCCCACTTGATGCATGGCGTGTTTTGTTTCATTTCAACTATGGCTTGAGTAGCTACCAGTGATCATCGCAAACATTTGAGTCCTGGAGTAGCCCTGGGCCTACTGTAGGCTCCCTGTTTAATTGTAAAAGGAAAAGTGCAGCTGCTGCACAAGCAGCCAGTTTAATCCCAACTGCCTGGTCTGGCTAGTGACCCTCACTTGATGCCCTGCGCACTGTGCATGATGTGCATATGTGCATATTGGGAGGGCACTGGTAGAGATTAACTCCCTGTTGGCACTGGCTGTTTGTCTATTACTGAAATCATGTCTCATGTAATGTGCGCACATTTCCCCTATGGCACAGCTCTGCGCCCTACCAAACAGCCTGTCCCACACTTTGAGAAGCTCTGAAATAGACGATTCCTTGTATGAATCAGGCCATTTCCTATTGATGATCAACACCTTGGCCAGGGTGTGGGTTCTGTGAGTTTGCTTTTGTAGGTTGAGTTTGATAGCTCAAGTTGACAAGTTGACTTGACGCTCAAGTACAAACATAAATTAGTCGAACTTGTGTAACAGACTTGATAAATTGTACCATGATATCACAATGATAATGATATTGCTAGGTCAATTTTTTCAGTATTATTCAAGGTCAAAGGCATAACATTTTGACTCCTTACCATTAATTACCACTGTATGGCGGATAGGTTTGGATAGGCACAATCAAGTGGGTGATTGTACTAATTTATTCAATACACCCAACATACACTTTGGTAATCACGGTTTTTAAGTCAGATGAGCTTCTAAGGGGAAACTGTTTATGACCACAGAGTGGGTGAAGGAACCACACCTAATTACACAAAGTGTAACGTACCAATCATCAAATGTCTACTAGTTAATTTTTTCTTTCTTTTTCTTAAGGGTTTTTTGGCCCATAGGCTTCATTAGACAGGACAGCATAGCGTGAAATGGGGATGAAGCTGGGGAAGAACCTTGCACCAAACTGTCGAGTCGGTGAGGTTTGCTCACATGGAGCCAACTAGTTCTAAACTTGAGCCAGAAATGTATGGTCTCTCCTTTCCTAAACTACACTCAATGCATAACATGTTATTAAATTATTCTAAAAGAATAAAAACACCTTTTTGCTGTTCCCATACTGTATTTAATTAGCGGTTCATTCTTACTTAACAAGTGACAATTATTCTGCAGATAACAAAGCATAAAAAGTGCTTAATGTATTCTATTCAGCTTCAACAGTTTTTCGTAGAACTTTCCATCTCGGGACACACAAATCAAAATGCCAAGTGACTCACAACCTTACTTCAACCTGCACAGTTAAGTGTTTTTATGTTTGATTTTTGGTTCTTGATCCTGACTTGTACTGGGACACCTTTTAAGGAGATACTGAAGAATGGTTGAGAAAACAAGCTGAAATTTGTAAATACATATGTCAGATAAACAAATTTTACTCAGAATTTCTCAGCTCTCATTTTTCCATCAGCGGACAGTGAAGGACAACGGTTTTAATTACATGTTTATCTCAGTTCAACATTCAGACCGCAACCACAGCAGAACAAAAGCTGATGCGTATTCCAAAAGACGTCCAGCTCAAAATTTACAGGCAACAAATTTGTGTTTTTCACATCAAAGTCTATTCAGGAATCCTGTTTTTATTCAGAAAGGATTGAAGCCCCGGAAACAATGATGCCTTTTTCATTTACGGTCTAAACCCAATGAGAGCGCAAAATAATTCATACATATGAAATAGAAAAGTAGAGGCCACTGTTATAGTTCTTGACAATACACAGTCTTGCAATGATGAAAATATAGAAATACGTTCAGGTAATTCAGGGATAACATCTTTATTTATATAATATCAAGAAAACTATGTTAAATACATTTCCTTTTACTACTGATGGTTGGAAAAGGCATGTTTGGCCCTATCTGAGAGTGCTCACATAAAGCAAGTTATTATATCTTATGTTATTTTGCTTTTATTGTATCTTTAAATGTAAGATTTAAAAGTCTGCCTTGTGCAACTTTGATTCCCGTAAATATGTGAGATAAAATGGCAATAACAGACAAGTCATTGTGTTGCTTGAAAAGGGTTAATTTGGTCCTCAAAAATACTTTGGAAGGAGGATAATAAACACAAACGTTGGATTAAGGAGGCCACTGAGGTCCAGAAACGCGCCCACAAGACAGTACACAAGGGAGCAGCTTTCAAGAACCTGGGGCGCTGACCTGGAGAAGTCAGAATACCAGGTACCTACGTAGGTAGGAGAATGTAAATCCTTCGGCCAACCAGGTCCCAATATCATTCCGTGACCTCCTTATATATATATATATATGTATATATATATATATATATATATATATATATATATATATATATATATATATATATACATATATGATATATTATCAGTATTGAGGATTTCCTCATCAACATGTTTAATTTTTTAAAATCAAAGCAGTTTTTTTTACATTGTGCCATAAATCAAAATGTGACACATTAGTAAGTAAACCTTTCTTTGCTGCAATGACTGTCTGTTGCTTGTCCCTACAACTTGTTTGGTTGTGTTAGTGTGTGTGCTTGCTCTGCTATCATCCATTAGGGTAATGCAATATGTGACCTGGAGAAAATAGAGCGCTGGCTGATAGACCTCACGATGGCCCTGTCCGTTTGCTTTTTCTGGCACTGGGGAAAATAAATTCATAAATAAACACTGCATTGGACGATAGCGAGCCACTGAACAAGACTGCAGCATTGATCTTCGGATAAAGTTTCCTCGGTTAAAGCAAGAGTGGGAGTAGAAATATCGAATTGTCCCGGAAGATATGGCCAGTGAGAGCACCATTTCCTACAATATGTCTCAAGGAGCTTTGGGTTGAACTAACAGTGCAGTCCATTTTTGAATACATGTGTGAGAGATCAAGAAGGGAACGAACAGGAAGTGGGGTCATCGCCAGTGCCGGGTCTAAGGGACGCTGGGTTACGTGGTGGTCAGGCTCTCATGCTGCAGCAGTGTAAAATAGAGATTTGTTTGAATGAGTGGTGCATAAATCATGTCTTGTAAATGAAGTGGGAGAAGTGGAGGAGCAGCAGTAGCAGTACACCCACCAACAGAAGAGGACAGTTTGAGAAATCACGACACAACAGGGTTACAATGCCAACTGTGAGAGAGTACTCAAAGTTTCCAATGAAGGAGGTATTAGATGATATTACACAGAAAGAAGTATAGAAGTAAACTATTTGTAACATCTCTGTATCAGCTACTACTATTACTGTTCAACTACTTCTAACGGTTATTGCTGCTACCGCACTGTTACTATAACTATATAATACTATATAATACTGCAAGAATACTACAGAATTTGTAATATTTCTCTACAGCAAATACCATTATCAATGATACCACCAAAACTTGAACATTATTAGTTCCAACCACAGAGCGTTTCAACTGAATCAAAAACATGGCTTATGCTAAACTGTATATGCTAAAGCAGGGAATATGGGGATGGGGACAAGGTTTGACACCCTTTAAATGCAGAGGTAAAGATTCCTATTTTTTGTGCTACCAAACTATTGTTTCAATCAAATTATTGTTGGACGGTTCTTCATCTGCCTGGAAGAACTGGTTTTCCTCCTGAGTGGGTCCAGCTCCACTGTCTATCTCCCAACCGCCTTCCCGTCTGAGGGAGTCGGATCTCTCCTTCACTGTGGAACTCCTCCAGGTTTATGCCTTATCCCAAAGAAGTTTAATCGTTTTTTCCTGGCTGAGAAGGAGGGACTAAGGACAGGGATGCTGGGACATTTGTCTAAGGACACGGGATGCTGGGACATTGCCAAGTCCCTGTGAACATTGTTTAATCTCTTTTTCACTGTCGCCCCTCGAGGCAACCACTGTTGTGATTTTGGGCGTTACAAAAATAAGTGGAATCGAATTGAATTGAAGGTCTATGTCCTGAAAATGAAATCAAACATTAGAAATAAAGCAACTTTATGGAAAAATATTGAGATTAGTGTTGTGCCGGTAATTTCTGTACAGGCCTGACTGGCAGATGACAGACAATTGGGTAATTTGGGGGAGGTGGAGAACCCAAAGCTGTGCTTACAACATGGAAGGAGCTGATCAAAACACACAAACTAAACAAAGATGTTAACATTTTAAACTGGTTGGCTTACGATCAAAATTTCACACTTAACAGCACAGACTCAAGATTCAAAATCTGGACAACAAAAGGTATTTTACCAGATTGTAAAAGAGCTTTGATGAGTTGAACGAATCCTTTGATTTGGAGAAGCAGGACTTTTATAGATAACAAAGGAGTAATTATTACCAAGAAATTAAAAATAATGATGACCATCGCAGCCTTTTGACTGAAACATTTATTAAAGCTTATAAATCTGAACTTTAATTAATATCTAAATTTGGGCGGCCGCAAATGGGAAAGAGAGGGGCACTTTGTTCTGGTTGATGAAGAATGGGAAAGTATAATGTACATCTCACTGGAGAACCACAAAATCACATGTTTGGAGAGAATTCTGTTGGAAAAGTGTGTCCCGTTTCTAACACGTGTCAAAGTGCCCATTACTCACAGGGAAATACAGACTGTTGGAGAGGATGTGGCAGCAGGAGGCAAACCACCATCAGGTATTTTGGGATTATGTAAATATTGTTATTGGACTGAAATGAATAATGCACTGCAGACAGTTTTTGACATTGCCATCCCATTTAATTTTAGAACTATGTTTTTGGGCCTCAGAATTCCTGCCATGGACATAATCAACGGATACCTTTGGCTTATACTTTTGGTGGCAGGAAAAAAGGCCAGCACAGAGAAAATGGATGACACGGACCACACCAATGATTAAGGACAGGACTGACATTGTGGCAGATATTAAACAAAATGGCATTCGCACTAAATTTGGAAATGGACAAATTCACTAGACTTTGGACTAAATGCTGTTATTTTAAATGTTTTTAAGTGTAGTTTTAAGTGACTTTATTTTTACTATTTTTTCATTATACTCCCTGGTCGTTCTGTCTTGTTCTGTTTTATGTTCTGCATATTTGCAAAAACAAAAAAGAGGGAAAATATCTTAAATAAAATAATGGAATATAATCCTTATGGTCGCATTGTTTATGTGGTGGTTAAATCCTAATTAGGCTGCTATGGCTTGAGTAAAATATTTTTTCTGTGTCTTATTTCCATTCTCATACAACAATTTGAATTAATTACTACTTGAAATACTATTTGAATTAAGTAAATAAATCTATTTGTGATTTTTTACTTTACATCAATAGTTAATAGTTTCATACTCTCCCGATGTAAAGTTCATCTGATCTCCCGGGAGATGTTTCACAATTTTATCAAATAACCATAGCAACCCAGATATGACATTTCCTCTTGAGTTCATTGAGTTAATTGAACAGAGATAAAAATGTCTTGACATAAACACCCACATGCCACTGACCGAGTGTGAAGTGCTTTTAATATGGAATTTTCCAACTAAAGCAACTATACTATATCAATCACTATAATTTCTTGTGACTTGGTTTGGTATGAATGATCAGAATAGCTTGTATGTACATATTGTTTCAATAGAAACAGAAAATACAAGAAATTTGTATAATTGTGATTAAGGAGTAAATGCTTCCTCTATTTGGCCACAAAGTACCAATATCTCACACATAGTGTTGTAATAGCTTTTAAATGAATCTACATTCCCACAAATTATACGGTTGTGTTTCGATGCGTTTCTCTCTGTGTGCAGCCTAACGACATACATTTTTATGGCTCATTTAAAATGTAATAGCCTGGTCACAGACTCCAATGCCAACTTCCTCTATTACAACTTTGAAAATTCATTTCATTTTTGTATTTTGCAGCTCCAGCAACATTTCCATTCAACTGTTAAATGACTTTTGAGGAAAAGTCAGTCTCTAAATGGAAAAATGCAAATTGCAAGACTGTTTAGCAGAAAATAAATATAAATATTTATATATATATATATAACTAAAATGGATGCCTATCTGTGTCAGAGCAATGTAATGTAATGTGATAATGAGTTAAACATGCAATCATAGTGTTGTTAATTGTTTCATTGTTTCCCCACACGGAAAACGTGTTGGATACAGGTGCAAACTTTGAAAAATGTTCAACTCAACTTGCTCTTAGGGAGAGTTGGGTTCTAGTTTCACTGTATTATTTTATAAATGTTACACTACATTTGCTAAAAGCAAGATTATGCTTGCGGATATCGGTGGTTCCGTACGTTTTTTTTCTCATGAAAAGTGTCTTCTTGCTATTGGCAGACTTAAGTATTGTCATAGTTTTACTCAACTGAATCAAACAAATGTGAGAAAAGGCCTGATGAACCCCATCCCTCTCACATCACATCATTCAACTCTTGTGGTGGGATTTGCATATTGAAAGCTTCCAGATGCAACTATTTACCCAGGCTTGGGACAGGGCACTCTCCGTATCGCCAATGCCGTGTGTATATTTCAATACAACTACAGGCGCGTATCAAACACAGTTACCTGTACCACAGCATGTACGCACTGATAGTGTGTGTGTTTAGGATGGTGGCCGTGTGCATTGCATCCGGGAAGGCGGCCTATAAATAGCCATAGCTCTGGGCTCATAGACGTCTTTGGATAGCCTTGACGCTCAAACGCAAATCCAAGAGAGTAATGGATGTGTCCAAAAAATCATACTTTCCTATTCATCAGCATGGCACTTGAGATGTTTTCAAAAGAACATGGGAGATTTTGTAAAGCGTTACATAACTGCCAGTGCTGGTGATAAATTGCCAATTAGCATTAAGATGTGTGTAACAGGGGGTGGTTTATTGTGGACATGACTTGAATAGCACTGAAGCAAACACTCAAACATTAGCTACAGGAGCATATCTACAATAAAGGTAATTGAAAATGTATCAGTGTGCTCTTTGAAGTGGTTTTACTGTGGGCTTGTTTGATCGCAGCCTGTGCCGCTCCTGCAAAAAACAGACCTGAAATGATATAGCCTATAATAACACAGATGTAATTCATCACTTTTTTGGCCCCATTACAAAAAGTGCAAACTATGAAAGTATTAGGCCTAAGAAAGCGAGTCTGAAATTTCAAAGCGGAATGTGTTAAGGGGTAACGACTTTAGTGTCAGCGTTTTGAGAGAGAACCAATTAAACTGTCATAACTATAATCTTGTGTAAAGAAGACATCAATCCATTTCACAATTTAATTGATATTAGATTAAGAAAAAGCATTGGAGGCCATGTAAATCTCTCATGAAGCATTCCTCACACAGCTTGTTTCTTACAATCTCAGACAACAAAGATAAAAAAGATTTGCCCTGATGATTCACCGTGCCATTGATGTGTGCTTTCTCTGTATCCCGGAGAGCAGCGCGGGGGACAGGCCAAGCTACAGTGATACTGATGGGCCGATAAAGCCGTGTAATGATGCACAAAGCTAGTGTAAGGGATTCATTATGTATTTGGATTTCACTAGACAGACACTTCTCCCAGCAGACCTTCACATCACAGTTCTCCCATGACACGAAAACATGCAGTCAAACCCATTCATTATTTCTATTGAGCCAAAATAGCAGTCATGGAGTTGGCATGTATAGGAGCAGCGCAACGACAAAGGCCTTACCATGTCCCCCCCTGGTGAGGAAGGGCATCCTGTTTATGGCGATGGGAACCGTGCCATGCTTGTTGTGAAAGTGGTGTACATGGTGGGTGGTGCTGAGGCTGGACGACACACGTGCTGTCCCGGTTTGAATGGGGAACACTGTGAGCAGGGCGAACCACAGGAAGAGTCTAGAGCAGTACATGAGGCCCATGCCAAGGCTCAAGCCCGGCTGGCCCAATACAGGGGCAAAGGGTGCCGGCGCCATGGCGATATCAAATCCACATGCGTCCCAATCTGATGGTTTTGAGTGCTGTTTTTCTATCAATTAACATGACAGTAGTGATCGGTCTCATTCCTTAGCAAATCCTTAGTTTGGTTAGGCAAATATATCCCCAAGCATGTAAAAATATGATTGATTTGGGGAGCAACTGAAACTGCAGCTTAAGTTCTTCGACTCATCATTTTGGATAGCCTTGCCTTTGAAAGTACAATGAGTTTATTCCAAACAAAAAAGCATCCAAATAAAGAGGGGCTGCTAATCCAGGTGGAGATTCAAGCAGGCTTCACCATATCTAGCAAAGAGAAGAGGCAGGACGTAGCTTCCTCATGTGACAAGAATTCTGAGCCTCCATCGCCCACAGGTACTGCTGGGGGTGAGCTGCGCTGGCCCGGTGAAGACAGTGGCCCTCTGTGTGAGCACCGCAGCCGGGGGACCTCCACGGGAACACGCCACATCTCATTAGGCAAAAAAAGACTTGAACGGGCTGATAAAAATAATCATAGATGTAGTGATGTTGGCCAAGGCAGAAACCAATGCTTTTGTTCCCCCTTTAGCTGGAGAAGAGGAGAGAGAGAGCCAGCCGAGATAGGGAGGGGGAGAAGAGACTGCTGCAGCGCGCTAAAGAAAGAGAAAATCCACAAAATAAATAATGAATTCCCGAACAGCTTCCCTTTTCGCTCTCAGCAGAAGAAAAAAAAAAGAAAAGCCCTGAGTACCCAGAGCTCTGGCGCAGATGTAGCGGTGTGTGTCTATTTCAAAAAGCGCCGTGCGATGCTCTCCTCTCTCACGCTCCACCTGCTCAGTCTCATGCAGTAAAGACTAGTGCTGCATTCCCCCTCACCGCCGTCACCAACATCACCGCTGCCGAGGCTCCTACTGTTACCGCTTGTTTCCTCTCCTCCTCTTCGTGTTACCTTGTCTGGGTGCTATTCGTGTCGACAGCCCGGGTCTCGACAAAAAGAAGGACAGTAAGCAGCTGACTTTTTACAGCCCTCACATCCCAGCGATACCAACGCCGCCTCGGACTGCTGCAGCGAAAATTATGCTAATTAAAAGCACCGACGCCTCTTTAATAGATCCGGCAGCCCCCGTGGAAAAACAACCCCGGATTGGAGAGTCGCGGTCTAATGAAAGCGAGGGAAAAGCAGTTTGAAGGCATACTGTATTGAGAGGCTGTGATCCGAGTACGTGTGTGTGTCGGTGCGTGTATGTGCGAGCGAGCGGAGGAGAGAGGGGAGGGCGAGCGGAGGAGAAAAGAGAGAGAGGAAGGGAGGCAGGAAGAAGAGACAGAGGATGAGAAAACAGGCACGGCGCTAACATACAAGGAAAACGGTGAAGGCAGAAGAAAAGGACTGGGAGTGAATAAATACAAACTAAAAAAAATCAGTGGCAGGGAACACAGAGGATTTATGGTGCAGAGGAGGAGCCAGAGTGTGGTGAGCTGTCAGAGAGCAGAGCAGAGGAGCTCATATCGATGTACAGAGATGCAACGGGATACAGCTGCAATACACTGTCCAAATGATGCACTCAGATCACACACTCTCGAGTGCAGGAGGCAAAAAGGGGCACTGGAGTATTGGACATCGTTCTGACTTGGAGGAGGACGCCAAGTGTGGCTCCAGATCTGATTTTACATAAGCCTGTTATGATTTTGTCCATCCCAAGCCTGGATAAATAGAACGCGTGTTTCAAAAAATTGAATAACAATAGTGTATAAAATGCCAAGAAATAAGATTAGGAAGCTCTGCTGGGAGATCAGTGGATTGATTTTTGTGCTGCATTCAAAGGCTAGATAAATAATGAGAATTGCATCAGGGAGTAATACGTGTTAAAAAGTTAACAATGCAAATAATAGCATGCTCTGAGAAAAAGCAAGCAGTGTTTCTTGTTAAACCTTTTTACCAACTGCAATTTAACACTTTGTCTCTTTTTAGTATGACTGTAAGACTGTAGTTTTGTATAAAATGTGGTTTGTTTAATATATCTCTTTGATTGCCATACCCTTTCTGTTATATATGACGGGTGTATAACTGTTACTATGGGCTCCACTCTGAACACAGTTGAAAATTCTATTCATTGTGCTCCATGATCAGCTCCTTGTTGTCCAGCTCTGAAGGCTTCAGTTTCCTGCCGGTTCTTCCTCCATCTGCACACAAGTCACTCCTCTATTAAAGTGCTCACTAGCTCTCTTCTCTCATGCTGCTTAACCATGCAGAACTTATTCCCACCGTGACTTATCCCAGTTCAGACGTTTTCTGACACTTTCTGAACTGCTGTGGATTTTTTTTAGGGGTGAGGAAAACGTGATTGCAAAATGAATTGCTATGTATTGACGCTGGGGAGAATTACACATTATTAGAAATGGGTAGTGAGGCGTGATAGAAGATAGAGAAAGAATGATGGGAGGAGAGTGTGGCGGTATCGGCTAAATCACGGTCGATAGAGATATCAGATGGGATTGCCTGAGCAGCTGAAAGGACACGCGTGGAAACAGGAGGACAGGGCGGGCCATGCAGCCGCTCCTCTTGCGCTGACAAGGAGTCGACGCAGGCCATTACTCAGGCAGGTCGGGGAGGAGGGAGGGGGGCTTTGAACACAAAGCACAGAGGAAGGGCAGCGCGCAACACTCGCTGAGCATAGATATTCATCTGCAGCTAACGGGCCTGCAGCTAAATGAGAAGCCACTGTAGAAGTGATGGAAACATCGGGAGTTTATTCAATGCAGTGAAAATATATAGCACATTCCACCTGATACTTTGAAAATCTATGAAAGAAAGTTTCAGGTGATGAAAGCAAAATCAAAATCATTTTAAAGGTTCATGAAACCTTTTCTGGTGGAGTGTTGGCAACTTGCTTGTCTCCATGGCTACAATCAGAAAATAACCTAGTACACCTTTAACCCAGGTTACAACAAAAGATCACAAATGTTTATATTGCATTATCAACTTATCACAATTAAAGTGATCATTTATTTTATGCAATAATCAGAATGTATTATTTAGGTTATTTCTAAAGCAGATTTTCTTATTTTTTTAATCCCTCTAAAGTCTAAACCAACCACACACCTTTCTATTCTGATCTCACAGCATGAAACAAACCAATCTGCTACCTTGTCCTTTCCTTAAAATGAAATGGCACTGAATTGGAAATGTTATTTCCTAAAAGCAATTTTCTGTGCATTGGTAAAAATCACATCTATTTTTACAAAAAAAAAAAAAAACACAGCACTAAAATGAAACGTTATTCAACAGAAAGTATGGAGAGTCTTTTCCACCTACACCATCCACAGAATATTGTAAGCTAGTTAGTTTCACCATGCTATACAACAAAAAGGTTTAAATAAATGTAAGAATAATACATATCATTTGAACCTGAGATAACTAATCAGTTTACGAGCGCCTGCATGAACTTAGGTGATGAAACATTCAAACCCGTAACAGGGAGTGTCACCTGTGCACCGTGTATGTTAAAAATAATAAGTCAAATGAATCTCTCTCTGTCTCAGTTACAGTAAGGAAGAGCATCAGAAGTGGATGATTTATCGCCAGCGCCTCTCTCTCAGTGTCAGCCTCTACAGTGCACGAGCGTCTACCGAGGCAGTGATCATATCTTGGCACCGGGCTGTCGAGAATGAAAGGCCTGCATTAATCAATTTACGAGCTGGAGGCCTGCTCTACATGATGAACGAAAGCCATGTGACGTGGACAACAACGGGACTGTAAGGAGCTATGCATGTAACCTTGTGTCGTCCTTGGTTACCTAATAAGACCATCCCACGCATCTCTTCCACCTTTAAACACAAATGTGTCTATGAATACAGTGACCAGTGGCCTTAGTTTTCAAAGCTTTCTGATTTTATATTGTATTTAGTTTGGTTTTAGCTGGTTAAATCACATATAGTTTGGGGGAAACATTTGGTAGCTGTGGTAATGTGGGTCAATAAACAAAAGATATTATCTTAAACTAAGTAACTGTTCTGGTGGACCGTGTATATATACACCTGCTTGTCGCCATAGAAATTACATAGAAATGACATGACATTGCTTTGTCTGAAATGTTCCACAGTATGAAATTAAAATTACTGCTCACTGAAGCTACAGAGCTTAAAGTGTATATGATAGTAAGACGGGTTAGACAAGGTTCACTAAAACATAGCATGATTATTAAGGTTTAACAATGTCATTTCCCTTTTTCCCCTCTTTGTGTTTGTTCATACAAAACAATAAAGCATATACAAATGATCAAAATTAATTGTGACATAAATTGCAAACAGTACATGTGACAAGTTGTCACTATATTTGAATTACAGAAAACTGTCAAGTTTAACTGTTAAATTACTATAAAAGTTGAATCTAAGTCTAATAAATTAGCTTGAGGGATATATATATATATATATATATATATATATATATATATATATATATATATATATATATATATATATATATATATATTATTATTATTAATACGTTTAAAATAAATGTATTTTGATTTTGGCCATATTGAGTGTTTCAATTACAGTGTTCTATTTTTCATTTATTTTTAAACTTTAACTTATCAAACTCTCTAAACTCTTGAGTTCTACAGCACTGTTTGGGATGTAGCTCATTTCTTAATACTTGTCTAATAAAGTTGTTGTTGCATTGTCCAAAAATGTAATATCACCAATAAATGACTTCTTGGTTGGACATGAGCATCAGATGAGACATAATACGTGGAAGTAATTAGATTTGTAAGAAGTTATGATTTGACAAATATATGACAAAAATTTGACACCTTTATTTTGTTGAATGATTGCTGTGTCCGTTTTTGTGCAAATTGTCTCTGCTTTTCGGATGTAATGTTGTTTATTGGGGAAATCACAGAGGGATTCTGTTTCGGAACTCAGCTCTACTTTCTGTAATTTTCAACTTATATTTCTTCTATTTTTCTTTTGAAACTGCAACGTAACTAATGTGAAACCATAATACATATTTATCACAGGTTCTTTCCCACTGAACAATGTCTTGCTGTGTGTTTTAGGGCTTTGTGATTAAAAAAGCATCTACTCCAGAATTTGATCTGCCTTTAGTTTGTTCATTAATTCTATGAACATTTTAAATCTTTCTTATGGCCATGGTCTTTTGCACAGAACTGTACATGTGATAAAGAGCCATTTCTGTTGCGCTGATCCAATAAAACATGGATTTGCATTTTCATATGTTCCTAGAGGCGATTTCCGCGCTCTTTCAGATACGACACACATTTGGCTATATTCTATAAGTGCACCGATTTCTTTATAGAAGCATCTCGTGCATAGTCCCAAACCTGGTGTGATGTGAGAAGATGTGCGCAACGTTTTAAAGACCTAAATCTGTGCTTCTCGGGGGGAGGAGGATTTTTCGCAGATACCCAATCTAGCCCCAGGGGGTAAAGTAGCAGGATTAATCATAGCACTTTCAGATTAATTACTCATAATGCGAGCATCCTCTAAAAGGCAGGGCCTGCAGTGGTGATGTTCGGTTGATTTCATTAGGCTCAAAGCGACAACACCTAAAATAAGCTGGGGCTTTGCATACAGCAAGAAGAAAAGTGTGGAGAATGTAGCGGAATGTCAAGTACACAGCTTTCAAGATGAATCAAATGTACATGCAAGTGTATATGTTCATGTGTGACTAAACCAAGTATAAGGTAGCCTTCTATGCCTCTGAAGGACAAAAGATAAATGAAATAATCATAGTCTGACCTTGACCTCTATATTAATCCAGAGTAAATACAATAAATAGAGATTAAGAAACAAATCAATTGTTCAATTACAGTTTGTGGTAAGAGCTTGTATGATTGTTACGTAAATATTTAACATCTAGAACATTGGTATGTTCTGATGCCCCCTTAGATAAACTGATGTGCCCTTGGTCAGTTGCTGGCTTTTCTGAAATCATTGCTAATGGAAAAACATGTTATTAAGAGCAAGACAGACCTCACAACATTGTACTAACAGATACTAAAGGAGGTCAAGTTGTCTGAAAAAGTTTAGGCATGAAAACCACTCCTGATTTAGAATGCTTATTTTAGCACATTTATCACATTTTGCAGAGGCACTGGTGTGTTGGCAGCCACGTGTGACAGTAGTTGCTTATTGTTGGCTGCACATTGCTCCCTTTGCAAAAATAGACTGCCTGCTTAGCTTAGCCTCCCATCCCCGACACGCAAACTGGAATAGAGGAATTGCTGGTACAAGGTCCAAGAAAGCCCCGAGATGAAGCAAAGAGACAAATCTGAACAGTTTTAAATGTCAAACATCAAGCGAATGAGGGACGCGGCCAAATGTTGGGCGATTACGGCTTTTCGGAGGCAGGGAGGAGGGAGCGTGAACAACAAAGTAGGGCACCGTTTTGCTTGGCTGAGGTGTCCCCTTCTCCAGAGACGCCATTCCATCTTCTGCTGTACACAAGATTTCAAAAAGGCCGCATAAAGACATACATAAAACTAGATTCAGAGACCATGTAAAGTTGATTTATTTAGTAATGTTAAGTAAAAGAGGATATCTATTGGGTCAGTCTAAAGTAAAACGGCAATTTCAGATTTAGACTCGTTGACCTCTGTAAGGACCACTGGTGCTTTTATGACATATTTATGACACCAAACCATGTTAAGGGGAAAAAGATGTAACACACTTCACAAAATCTATATATTTCTAAATCAATTTAAGCAGTCAAAATGTTCAACATCTCACCAATTACTTTAAGTGTTTATAGATGATTGATGACTTGAGTGTTACTTAGTTGCATATTAATGCATTAGTCCGATAAGATTCTACATATATATATATATATATATATATATATATATATATATATATATATATATTGATGTTTTTTAAATTGTAATTAATTTAGATTGATGCTGTGCCTTAAACAGAAGTAGGTAATGATGAATATGGCTCCATTTGGTGTAAATTATTGCTTGTATAAAATAGGCCTACTTAAAATAGCAAAAAATTGTATTATGTTTGTACAATATTACTCCTCCACAGTTCAGACAAACCATCACTCTCAGACATAAGGTGATGTTTTAGACCTCCTTTTATAAAGCAATGCTTTTCCCCCCTTTCATTTATGTTTGAGGCCTAAGGTGAGAAGCCTGAGAGCGCGTGGCTACGTATGTGAACAAAAGCATCAGCCCTGGTCCGCTGCCGATCTGACCAAAGTTTGGATTTCACATTTAAGGCCCAGTGAAGACAACGAAGACTGTGTCTGTCAATAAGGTTTTTAGCTGCATAGACCTATTCAACCTATTCCAACCGCTCTGGACATTAGCAATAGCATTAGCAGCGTCAGCTTTGGATGACCAGTCCAATGCACTGTAATATCATCACTTGAATTGCACAGATTTTTCACTTTTCTACCGACGCACGAAAGAGGTTGAAGTGTATTAAAACTAGGTCCATGCAAAGTTAGGCCTCATTCTGAGACTGGCTTTTAGGAATATGTGTGTTTCTACCAAAATGTCTATTCCACGGAATGTAAGGGGCCCACATCTGATTAACTACCGAATGGGAGATGTCTCCATTGGCTGCGAGGCCTTGAGATGCCTTGTGTACATCTGTGTAAGTGCATGATCTCATTTCTGTAACTTCTCCCCTGGTGCTACCCAAATAAGGATACCTTTACATCTTGTTCTCTCATTGGCTAATCCGTTGGTACATGGATAGGGTCATACCTGTCAGATATTGTTTATCGGTCTTTGTGCGTCTTCAGTATATAAAGGCGAGATACGCCCAGAGACCAGGTTCGTCTTCCTGATCACCAGCGGACCCAGGGCGCTGTTTTCTGCTGCCCTGTATTTGACACTGCTTTCTCTGTAAATAAACTACCTTGAAAAGATGGCAGAGCTTTGTCAACGTGAATCCTTTGTCTACACCCTACGCCCCAAACGAGCATTGATCCAGCCACCACAAGGTGTTGCAGGGTTCACTAGCTCACAGAGGTGTCATACATCAGCAGACCAGGTGCTCTTCAAAGCCACAGAAACAGGCACACAGAATCCACAGAAGCAAAGAGCAAACATACAACGTCGACTGAGAGATTGTGTGTCATTCTCCTCAAAGTTTGAACTCATAACCATTGTCAAGGCGCAAGAGCACATATCACTCTGCACACCCCAGACAATATGTAGCAGTGGTTTGTTACTGCTACAAAAATCCTCACTATATTGGTTGCCATGGCAATAGCTTCCATAATCACTGAATATAGTGGAGCCAAAATATTAAATAGCAATTCACAGTTCAATCCCTTAGGAATGCTACTGTACTTACAAATTTGTGAATGACAAGAGATAAAATGATGAACAGACAAGTTGAAATGACTGAAATGACTAGTTCAACAATAACAGGCTATTGTATATGTGTAATAGCTGTAATCATATGGGGTTAAAGTGTGTGAGTCGTAGATGCTTTGAAGCAACAATATATATGGGACAAGATCGTCATTCACAGGAGGGGGAAGGTTTAGAGGTTTAGCACATCTTGTTTTATTATTCGCTGAGCATATATCAAAATAGATTAGCTGGGAGAAATAAAAAAGTTTCGCTTGCGCTGAGCAGAGACTGGTGCTGTGTTGTACATGGACCAAAGAGAAGGAGAGCCATAAAAAGTGAGAGTTTGTTTATGAACGCGTGAAGAGATACAGGAACAGCCAGTGCAGCAGCCAATGTACGCAGCGGCTTCTGTGACCTGGAGCCACATTTGGTCCAACTTCAGACATCACTGCATGTTACACTAGAAAATAGAGCTCGGGTACAACCAGATACAGTGAATGAGGTCAGAAAAGATGAGAGAATAACCACGACATGCACAAACACTGAGCTTACTGCCACAGCAGATCAAATAATAAACAGAATATAAAAGAATATAAAAGAATCACATTATTGAAATGGAACACTTGAATATTTCTGTACCACAATGACATAATCATTAAAATATCAAATAAACAAGCAAAGTAAACGCATTTGACTGAGCTTTATTTGTCTTTTATGGTGACAGATTACCACATTACAATGCCATACAATAAGCACATGTAGCCCTGTCCTCAAGCAATGAAAAACAACTGTTTATCGAAATCAAACTCACCACATCGCTGTTACCATCATTTGACTCCTCAGCTACAAAATAGTGGTTGTAAAAAAGGAGAAAAAGTTTTTCAAAACGTGTATCTGAAAGTTTATTTCTCTTTGGCTCAACACGCCGAGCTCTGGGATTGAGGTGAAGAGATGAGACCTAAATAAAACTAACGCTCTACTGAAAACGTAAGGGAGTACTAGATTACACGGGTGCACAAAACGAACGTGTTATGCTCCTCGTTACTCTAAAAAAGTCATTTGAGTACCCTAGCGCGTTAGCTGGCGTTATGCCCAACTCTGCTCATGAATAGCATAAAATGTATGTATTGCCATGGAAACAAAAAGCTGGCACACATCACCAAGCCAAATTACAGGGCAGATCAGTGGAGAGTTGACCCCAGAATGCATGTTTTCCTAAAATAAACACAGAACAAGGAACAAAACAAGACACGGAGAACGTTCAAACTAACTAACAAAGTCCTAAACATGTCTGACATATTCTCTCCATTTGGTCCAAAGTCTTTGATCGTCAGTTCAGTTTGTGCCATCCATTTTTTTTTTTGTTGCAGTCAGAAGTACGTTCCAGATGTACCCAATTATTGTGTCCATTGCAGGGGTTTTGAGGCCCAAGTACATATCGAAATCGAGTGAGATGGCCACGTCAAAACTGACTGCATTGATTTGTTAATCTCAGTCCAATTCTTTTGAGCAACAGAACAGTCCCAAAACACATGGTAATGGTGGGCCTCCCAGCAAGAATACAGGTTTTCCAACGGCTTTTTGAGCATTAAAACACATAATTGAATAATTGCATGTTATATAAATTAAATGCCATACTGTGGAAACATTCCAGGCAATGCAAACATCTCCATGGTGGTGGACACCTCAAATTAAACGTTACATAGGCCAGTGCAACTTTTAGATAAATAAAATACTTATTAATAATCTGCATGCTTTTATTATTTGAATCCCTAAAAAGTCCTCCAAGCGTTCATAGGACGTGCTGGTATCGGTTACAAAGTACAATGCACTCAACTGTGTAAGACTCCGGTCTCAATGCTTGGTCTCGGCTAGTGTGGTTTGGACTACAACAGTGGTTATGAGAGCTTGAGCTGATCGTCAATTTTTAAAAGCCCTGTAAGTTTAATAGGATACAGCAGTGGAGTGGAGCGGGAGAGGGATTAGTGTGGCTGTCTTTTATCAGGCCACCGACACTGCTGTAGACACAGGCCAGTCCTTCAGAGACTCTGAGGAGGAAGACATGGAGGAATGTGACGCTACCACAATCCTCCCACAATACAGTGTTACGTATAAACAAAACAGCATGATACTATGTACATTCTACATACTATATACATTCTAGACCTTTTCATAGGTAGGAATTTGAAGCTTGTTCAAAAGTGCTTTCACGATAATAAATGTATAAAATAGATTGTGTGACTAAATAAAATAAAATAAATGATAGTTAATGTGAAGTAAATATCACAATGATAATAGAAAATAATCTTTGTTGGCCAATTTACAGTAAAATAATAGGACATTTTCTAATATTACCTTGTCATTATTATGTTTTACATTGTCTTATTATTATGACAAACCACAGTGGGACGCACACAAAGACACGCACTGGAGCGGTGCAGAAACAGGTGATGTTCATCCAGCATAAGCCAAGATCAAATGTACTTAAAAAATAATAATAGTACAAACATAAATGAATGTAGATAAGTGGATTAAATAAAGATAGGTAACAGGTATTTTGGAAGCAAAGTTTTTCATCTTTATACTTTAATTGTATCAACATGCATTCTATTTTGAAATGGGGTTGCAGATAGTCTTGTGTTTTTAGAGCCTTGAAACATGTGACTCAAATGTAAAGCTGTAATCCAAGGTGGCACATCGTTGCACCGAAGGCACAAAACCTGGTGCATTCAGGAAACATGTGATGAAATGTTGATGAAGTGTCGAACGGTGCGAACACGAGGAGGTCTCTGGATACATGAATAATGACACAATGATATGATTGATGCAGGATATCTGTTTAATCATTAATGTGTTTGTTTCAATTTAATTAGCTCAATATTTTATTTGTTTTCTCTTTTGAACAGTTTGTTATAAGACACACATTT
Source organism: Eucyclogobius newberryi (assembly GCF_026437365.1). NCBI lineage: Eukaryota > Metazoa > Chordata > Actinopteri > Gobiiformes > Gobiidae > Eucyclogobius > Eucyclogobius newberryi. Next base: position 14,821,989 of record NW_027315779.1, read on the forward strand.
GTTTAGATCAAATTAATTGGACTATCGCTCACGCGTAAAAGAAGAGTATCGAGAGATGTGATTTGAGAGCATCATTACATCCCTGATAAATATGATCTAGCACTTTGTCTGACAATGCCACCCAGAATACAATAATAACATGTCATGGGAGATTGCACTATGTTTAGGATTTCAAAAACATTCCTGGAAATACAATGAGATTCTTGAGTATATTTTACATTATGCAAAAATAAACAACCTTTACCACAAGGGCAAAGTGAGATGCTCTGGATGCTGAATAACTTTACATATCTATTTCTTTCAAAACAACTAACAATTGAGGTTTAGTGCTCTGTAATTTCCTCAATAAAACGCAAAAAAATGGATAACTGTGATTTTGCCTTGCTTATGTTCTAGAGATAATTTTGTTTTGGTTGTGTCTTTTGGAAACAAATCAATCCGAGCATAAATACAACTCTGTACTGTCTGTTCGCATACAGATGCTGTGTACCAAGCATAGATTATAATTACCAAGATGGATAATACAAGAACTCCTTTATCCATCCAGTTAAACCAAGCTTTCAATTGACTGCCATAGTCGCTTCACTGTTTCCCACTGACTTTATATAGAGCTGTAACAGGAAATATGCATTGAGTCATCCTAAAGCTACAGATTCTTGAATTTCCACTTTGCACAAATGGCTGACAAGTTATATTATGACCATGAGTAAGATATACCGAGCAGATTTTTGTTAAAGCTGTAGCTGAGTGTGTACAACAGATACAGTTATTAAAGACGATTGTAACATTAACAGAGGTGGAGCATGATTGATGTTTGCGCAACAGCTTTTTGTGTATTAAGTATAAGTATTTTGTGCAAGCAGTAAAGATATATGCTATGTAAGTGTTCAAGCCTGTTCAATGTTGCTGGAGTGAAAAGATATAAGGTATTTGTTATTATTTGACCACTGCTTAGTGTATTTAACAATGATTTGTGAAGTAAGGCTGTCATGATAGCAAATGTTATTGTTATTATTATTAGAAGAAACATCACATTTATTCACGATGTTGGCATTATTACCAAACAACATTGACATCCTTGTGCGTTCTTTCTAGCTATAAAACTTTCTAAATGAAAAAATAATATTATCATCACATAAACAGTACATGATGTGTGTGGGGCTGCAGTCAACTAAAGAAAGTCTTGGTCTATCAAAACTATGAAGTATCTCCATGTATCTACCACATACTGCACTCAAAATAATACAGAAAAGTATCAAAATTAGTAAAACTTGTAAACAGTGTATTTATGTATTGTGTTGTATGTTTAGAAATATATATAAATTAGATTAAACTAGTGATTAAGTCCAAAATTCCCTGAATATATTTTTGCTTTTAATCCAAATTAAATAATTAGTCGACTAATAAATTTTTTTGTTGACTACAGCAGCATGGACCAATTCATTAACTAATCAACTGAATGTCTTACAGCCCTTTTTTCAATAGAACTGCTCATTGTTGCTACCCATTGACTTGCAAACATGTACCCCTGGAACTTGACCACAAACTTAAATAAATTGTATTGGTATTTTTTTGATGATTCAATAGAGTCCTTTTGTGTGTAATCTAATCTCATTATAAATGCAGGTGTTTGTGAAGAGATTGTTGTGGAGCAAACGGCCTCATGAAGTCCGAAGAACACACCACACAGGTCAGGGATAAAGATGTTTAGGTTATAAAAAGATTTCCCAAGCTTGGAACATCTCACGGAGCATTGTTCAATCCATCATCCAGAAAACAGGTCGAACAAGGAGAGCACTGATCAGAGATGCAGCCAAGAGGCCCAGAGGAGCTGCAGAGACCCACAGCTCGGGTGGACAGGGACTCTATTAGTCTTGCCTTTATGGAAGAGTTGCAAGTAGAAGCCATAATTGAAAATCAGCCATAAGAAGTCCCACGGCACATGGCTCTGAACACACCAGCCCCACAGTCAAACATGGTGGTGCAGCATCACGCTGTGGGGCTAATTTTCTTCAGCAGGGACAGGGAAACTGCTCAGAGTTGATGGGAAGATGGATGGAGCCAAATACAGGGAAATCTTGGAAGAAAACCTGTTTGAGTTGCAAAAGACTTGAGATTGGGGCAGAGGTTCACCTTCTGCAGGACAACAACCATAAACATAAAGCCACAGCTACAATAGAAACAACAAAACATATTCATGTGTAAGACTGGCCCAAAGTCCAGACATAAATCCAACTGAGAATCTAGAAAGATCTGAAAACTGCTGTTTACAAACACTTTCCATCAAATCTGACTGAGCTTGAGCTGTTTTGTGAAGAGGAACTGGCAAAAATGTACAGTACGGTTCACAAAGCTGGTAGAGACAAACCCCCTAAAGACTTTCAGCTGTAAATGCAGCAAAAGGCGGTTCCACAAAGTATTGACTCACGTTGCACTTTTCAGTCTTTTATTAAAAAATAAATAAATCTGGAAATCATATATAATTGTCCTTCTACTTCACAATTGTTGCTCTTTCATAAAATATTAAAGTTTTCGGTTGTGACGAGACAAACGTGGAAAGGTTCCAGGGGTACGAACACCTTTGTAAACCACTGTATAACTTTTTAGTGCATAAGATAATATTGTAACCTGAATAATCACAACTATCAATTAACCAAATAATCTTAACATCCCTACAATGACAAGCAACTTAAAAAGACGAGAAATGTAAATATTTCTACTTGAAATAACTTTTCAAACCATCTGTTATTTGTGTGTTGAAGTGGTTGTCAAAACTGTAGAGCAATGATTATTTGATTAATTGTTTAGTAAATACCCAATTTCCAATAGAAGATTTCAGTTTTTTATGGCCTGCTTATGTTGAGGCACAGTTGTTTACAGCCACTAAAATGGTCGCCAGTCCAGAACAATCTAAGTGTCATAAATATTAAATCCTAATCCGATTCACTTGAGTTTTAATTTGCCATTTGTTTTTAATGAGCATCCAGGCACAACACACACCCACAGCTGTTGTTGATGTTGACAGTGAAGTGACTGGATGTTATGAGTGCTCTGCCGTGTACAGGCTGGTGTCCAAAGTAAACTGTGGAAAACAACAATGGCGGCCCTGCACTCTCCTCTCCTAAATACTTGATCAGAGGAGAGGAGGCATCATTTGAAGGCTGGCTAAATGTAGTGACAGCTGCATTTGGTGAATGGAGGGTCCACTGCTCTGTGACACAAGCTGAGCCCGATCCAGCCTCTCTCTGAAGGGCCCTGTGTGCACGTCTGCCTTTTATGATGTAAACTGAATGTAACCTTTCTCCTCTCTCACACAGCGCCTGCAGTGGGGAGTGGGCAGCCCCGCCCGTCCCCCGGGAGTATGCACAAACTGGGATTCATGTGGGGGCCTCAGCTGCTGCGTGGTCAGGGTATTGATGATCAGAGCAAGGCTGTGTGAGCAAGGCCAGGACCGTCCCATGTGTGGGTGCAGGGGGATTTTGGTCCTGTTGTAACCAGGCCTGACACATCATAATATGACAATATGCTGGTTTGGACAAGCTCATTAGATTGTGAATGCAAGCGCCTTGTCATTTCATCTGCAAGCATATTGAGGAAACATCTATCTCTTTGTTCAAAAATGAAATCAAGTCTCACTATGAATCAAGAAGGATTATTAACACTCAAAATATTCAAACTAGCGAAGTAGATTATAGATTACAGGTCTTGAACTAAATTCATATGGAGGATTTAAAATCAAAGCCCGGAAAATTAAATCAAAGAATACAAAAGATTTCATACTTTCTACTTCAAAACTTCCTCTGTTGAATGAACACGTTATTATAAATTAAACAATTATAGGTATATTATAGGTAGCCTTATTTCCTTTAATTTGTTTTATTTTCAGGGCCTAGATACATTTATTCCCCATATCTTCTGCGGACCCACTGAAGTAATTTTGCAACCCTTACCCCAAGGTTGAGAACCACTGCAATGGGGCAATAATATTTAATACAGATAAGGGGCAACTGAAATAAATATTGTTAGAAAATATATTTTTTGTTGTAAAAAGCCTCTAATATACAACATTTGTAAATTTGACTTGTAGATTTAGCTTATTATTCGAAAAAAATAACTCTCCGGGTTAATGATGACATCACATTGTAGAATCTGCAAATTCTGCTTGCTTCTGTCAGTCTGCCCCAAGGCAGCTGTGGCTTACCACCATTGAGTGTGGAATGAATGAACAATTCAATTAGGGTTATCGTGGTAACCCTAATTGAATGATCTCAAACTGCAAAAGGGCTGAAGTGACCGCGGTAACCATATTTTACCTCCTAATGAAGTTTCACGCACATTCAAGCGTAATTCAACTGTTTAATGATGAACTGTTTCATGGTTTCGCACCATCTGCCTTTAAAGAAAACTTTCCCCGTGTTCTGCCATCAGACTCGGCTCGAGTCTCGAGCAGATGGGAGTTTTGCCTTGGCTTTAAATTAACCAATGACACAATAAATACACAGCACAGATGTGAAGCGTCTTTGAGGAACAAAGAAAACAAAAAAAGGCAATATAAATATGATGCGTTATGAAAAAAACACCAATGCATGGGTTTGATCATAGATCGATTAAATAATCTAGATAGGGTATTTCTAGGTTAAGCCTGTCGTGTGTAGCCCCCAGTGGCCCGTCCATTGGAACTGCAGCCCAGAAAGCAATTTAAAAAAAGAAACTTGCTTCGGCCCACTCTGACTGGCGCTGCTCCACTCTAACTAATCAAAGGCGGAGTTGCTAGAATGGTCACATAGAGCGCGAGTCCGCATCATTTGGCTCTACTTCCGGGCCGCACAGCCACCGGATGTACCTCGTCACCATGCGACATGCGCTAGTGAGCACGGCCGTTAGCTTCAGTGGACTTGGGGGATTGGGTTTCAGTCATGTGACTTATTTGTTGCCACCATCATTTTGAAGACATCACCACATGCTGTTGCCTATCGCCGGCTTTAGTCATGAAAAACAGTACATACAATTTAAAATAACAAGGACTGATATTTCAAGAAGACTGAAGTTATGGGCTTTGATCCTTATCAACACTTAAAAGCAGCGATAACTTGCCACAACAAGCTTTAAATCTAAGCTTCCTCGTCCAGAAGCCCTCGCCGCACCGAACAAGCCCTCAAAGCTTTCAAGAGCATGGACTTTGTGTGTGGGTCAGTGACTGTCTGATCCTAAAATATAAAAACAATTTGGTGGTTTGTGTGTCATGTCACTTCTGATCCATCAATAGACCCATGTTTTTTTGTTTTAAAAAAAATTGAGGCTATGTTAGGATCTTAGTGACTCCAAACATGTCAGATGGAGTACCATGACATTTGGCAATCTTGCTCAAATAGGCTAGCTCGGTAGATACAAGGGGGAGTTTCTGTTGAAACAAACAACTCTTTCTACTTCAGGAAGGCTCCTCCCAATGGGTGGGTCTTACCACAGAACAGTATTAATATCGGAGTTCTCGACCTAAATTCTGTTATTGACAATGACTCTTGGATGAGAGTCGAAACGTCTATTTTTTCAAACTGAGTCCAGATGACTACAACTGAAGCTTTTTCTACTTGCTCAAATAGTATTAAAATTGCACTTGTATTATAATGTGCTATTATTCTGAGCTAATGGCATTCTTAATACAACACTAAAACTGTTCTCTTTTATAGATGAGTAGTTTTGTCTAAATCTGGATGTCTTGTTTCTGATGCAACAGCCTCTGAGTAGATTTCCTCAGTTCTGCAGTGCACAGACCTCTGCCCATGCAGCTCTTATCTGAGTTATTATGAAGTGCCTATGGCTGTTTGAATCGGTCATCTCACCAGTGCTTTTCCAGCCTCTTTGTGTGAGCTCTTAAAAGAAAATCCTTCTCCTTTATTGTTTATGGTGCTGGTTTAAAGGCTTTTGTCTCTGTGTAACTCAGACACAGATGAGGAATAGTGTGTCCCTTGGTTTCGAGGTCCCTCTAATGTGAAATGTCATTACATTTATACTTACAGGTGAATTGATTAATACATATTATTCAGTTATCGATTCAGTTCTAACGCAAAGATATTTTGCAAAGACATTAAGAATGATCAAGTATGGTGGTCAAAAAAGAGTGGCCACCAAGCAAAGAGAATATGATTCTTAATGATAATAACTTCACAACTTTCACATGAAATCTTGAAACATTTTCAAAAGTGACAAAGCATAAATAAGGTGCCTGTATATTGGGATTATTTCTTGTCACAAAGAATTGCATAAGGATAAATTAAAACAACATAAAATCTCTAAAATATGAATTTCCCCGGGCTCATTAGTGGAAGCCTAATAATCAAGTTCACTTAGCCTCTTAAATAAACTAAAATACCAACTTCTTATTGTGCCAAACTCCCAAATTATTCTAAATGTTTACTTAAAATAAACTATATATAGGCTAATTTAAAAGATAACTTACTTCTGGGAAGTGAGTTTCTGGCCTAACTTGCCTTAAACCTATTATAAATTTGCTGCTGCTTGCAAAAAATACAAATTAATTTTGAGGATAGGAGTTTGAAGCTTGTTTGAAAGGCATACGCTGAGCTCAAACTACTATATTGGCTAACATTAACGTTAATTATAATGGCGGTTTTCTCTGTTTAATCTGCTCTTTGTGTGACACTTTTGACGTCCTTTGTCTGATAAGAGGGAAGTGGCTCTCTATATTTAGTGACTTAGTCTAATTGTCACATCTGTATCATAAATGTCGACTTGTCTGCTTGAGTGTGTTGTCAATGAATCAACGTGGAGCTTGTTACAGTTTGACAAAGCCCAAATTGAATACAATGCGGGACAATGACACTTAAATCACACAATGAATTTTTTATGAGTCCTCCCCTTTATTGCCTGTCACTTTCACAGCAATAAAACATCTGCCAGACAAAAATTAAACCTCCCCAGTGAAGTATTTAAGTTATTTGGCGTTATTGAATAAAAGTATATGATGTAAAACAAGGCAGTTGGGAAAATGATTTACCTTAACAATTATGGGCATGTCACTTCCCTTTAGTTGGCACGAATATGATATATATCACAAAGAACAAAAACAGCAAAGAAAGAGTATTACAGAGAATGGACATTTTGTGTGCACTCAAGCCTTAAATGCAGGACAATTACTCGAACATGCATGAATCACTCAGAATACAACTCTGAGTGAGGTAAAGATGAAGGAAAACCATTTTAACAGTGTTTTTTTACAAAGGGTTTCTCCTTTAATATTAGTAAATACACTTGGCCATTACCCACACTATTCAAAACATGTAATGCCAAATCCGGCAAAGGACATGGACTGTGGTCTTTAGCTCATGGCAGCTACTCTTATAAAGACATATGATAGTTGTTTTAGTAATTAGACTATTTTCAATCGACCATTTAAAAGTGTGTAAACACATTCTAAAGTCCGAAATGGAGGAAAAATGAAGTGGAACATAATGTGATAGTGTGATGATGTCAGCGTTTATGGTCCTGTTTAAGGGCTTGATTTTTAACAAAAATGTGAGTGTAACTGAAAAATTGTTGACAAATCAGGCCACCTGTTGTAATCCCAAAGAAATTCAGTTTGATTTATATTTTCTATTTCAACTGTAGTAAGAGAGTCAAAGAAACATCAATGACAGACAAATAGGCAATGTCTCACAATGATCAAAGGGCGTAAGCAGAAGTATGAGCGCTCAGACCCATTTCCCCTTCAGTTATTCAACTGTTGATTACTGACTAGGGCTATCGCAGTCAAACTGTACAATTACACCCAAACACATGTAGTATGTATGTATTATGTTGTCATCTATGTGTCAGTTCTTTATTGTCAGATTAAAGTCTAATTTAAGTAACAGAACTTCAAACAGAGCAGTGTCTTTCCCTAAAGGAATTTTGATGTCATCATGTCAAACCCATGGGAGTAAGCAAGTTGTGTCTTTTAAGTTGCTTTCCACATAGCCATATTAGACTGTACACAACCCTAGCCCTGAATAACTAAATATGTATCATTATAAAGCTAACATACACAACAATAAATTATCAAATGCTTAAATCCATGTATATCTGTTTTATGTAGTACACATTTTGTAGCAGGCATTGATTTTCCTATAGATTTTACAGAGGTAATAGTCCTGGGATGTCATTATGCTGTGCTCTTTCTAATTAATGTTTTGCACAAGGTCAGAGGAGCTATTACAGGCCTATTTACATGAATCTCATACATCACACCCACACATACATACCCAGACGTTCAAACGTTAAAAATGGAAAATGTCTGCTTGGTGATGGGGCGCGACAACACTTTCCACAGAAACAGAGCATTTTAAACTTGTCTGACGGGAATGTGTGTGACAGGGGTTTGGATTTTTTCTCTTCCCGCAGCTATTACAGTGCGACATCGGCAGAAGATTGAACACTCTACAGTCTGGTGTGGGTTATAGTCATAAGAGGCCGTGACTAATCATGAAATAACCTGTCGCGTATTGGAGGGAAACTGGCAGAATTGCTTAGATATTTTTCTCAGTCTGTTAAACATAGCTTAGCTCAGTCCTGGTGCATTTGAATACTAATAAGATATCAGCCTGCATTAAATTACGGCGAGAGGTGACACACTGCCCAGGTGGCACAAGGTCAGGCGAGATGTGTTTCCGTAATGAGAAGGTCCATAGTAGAAAAGGAACGCTTCTTCATTTCTCGTGTTGTGAGACTAATGAATGTGCAAAAGCAAAGCGCATCGCATTTCATTTCAGGAACAAAGAAATACTTTATTACAGATCGTCCCCATCAAAACAACACGTCTATTAAAATAAAGAGGAGACTGTATCATCGAACTGTTTTAATTGCAACGTTGATCTATTTTTACATTTGTTTATGCTGTTTGCGACAGTTTATTAAAAGTGCAATATGTAACTTTACTGGTGTGAGGTCTGCCACCTTCTTGTCTCCATGAACATGTTATTTATTTTTAAATTTCTTGTTCGAAAATATCCTGAAAAACATCCATTTGTATTGTGAGCAGGGTCGACTCTCTGCAGATCTGATAAGTGTCACATGCTTGCCTCCATGTAAGTAGATAGATAGATGGATAAATAGATGTATTTAATAGGTTTAAGTGTAGCTTTAGGGATAGTGTTAAGACTTAAAGGTGGTATGGATGATTTTTTTCAGCACATTTTTTATCATATTTCCTCGTGGCGTGGATAAATCATTAGTCCTGCCACGTATCAATCATAAAACGCACCTACCGCTCACCTGCAGCCGCGTCAGGCTCGTCCCCACGTTTCCGCGTGCCTAAGCGCATGGATCTATCATAATATAGTTCCCTCAGTGTACGGGGCAAAATGAAGACGGAGAAAGACAGTTCGAGCTGACGCAGAAGTGGACAGAAATCTACGGGAGACGAGAGATGCGATGCGCTCCGTTGCGCTAATAAACAAACGCACGTGTGTGTTGTATCAGTCCGCACGGGGGAGTGCACATGCGCACTTCCGCCTGCGTTCTCAAATCGCCGAAAAATCGTCCATACTGCCTTTAATCATGTGTGAGTTAATTAAGCCTATATAAAAAATAATAATAATAATAATAATATGCTGTAGAATAGATTTTTGAAAATATATCTGGTGAAATGCTTTAACCGCATTAACATTTGATCATAATTAGGAGTTAAGCGTTAACTCATCTTGAAAACCACATTAGGGGTTTTGTCTAAAATAGTACAGTAAAACAAACAATCCTTGTGTAATCTGTGGCTGATGCTTTAGAGAAAATGTCTTGTGAGGTGAATAACACAAACAGAAAACTATAGTTGAACCGAATGAATAGAGCCTGCAAACTGATTTACAACACTGGCAGAAGTGGCGACATGCTGTTTGATGTTTCGTGGCATTTTGCCTTTATTTAATGGTAGTAGTAAAGATACGTACAGAAAAGGGAAAGCTGCTAGATTAGATGGCGAGCGGCCAAGATCAAATGGGGCACTGCACTTACATGAACTCCAACCACTCACATACATGAGACTTAAGTCTCACAACAGCAGACACATTGTTTGTATAAATTAATATTTGTGCTGAATGAAACACTTTAAAGATTTGTCACACCATGATGCAAAGGTGCACTGCATAACATATCTAGTAAAGAGTCTACTTGAGGAATTTGACAAAAAGTAACATCCTTCAATAGTCAGACGATATGAGGTCAATCCCACAGAAATGTATTAATACATGTCTTTAAATGTATTAGCTGAGATTTAATTATCAGACAAATGTGAAATTATACCCTTAGCAGAAAGTTTGTTTTTTAATTTGAATAAGCTCATTTTGTATTCTTTTAACTTTAAATTATATTCAATATTAACATTTTGCACATCTACAAAACAACATTCAATATATTAATATAATACCTCTACTTGGAGATGTTTGCTTCACCTGTGAATATTTCACAGTATAACATTAAACAGGTTTAAAATGATAGGTCAGATTAGTGGAGGGGCAATGCCCACTGTTTAATGTTTCCCCAGGTTTTTGTTGAGAAATAAAAGCACCTGTAACATAAACGCTGGCAGAACAATAACCTGTGTTATGTGCAGTAGATACAAGAAGGTTGTTTACCCTCCACCTGAAATGATATACAGTGCATTGACTTTTAACTGCCTGAGCCATGAAAACTATTACTAAGACATTTTAATCAAGTGCTTTTGAGTGATTAGTAACAGGACACTTCAGGTTGTGGTCATCAATACAACAGAGAGTTTCTACAAAGACAATGAATAAGTCAAGTGGGTTTTGTCCTCCAGGAGCCTGAACTGTCTTGCTATCTGTGTAAATGTCACAAAAATTCAACCACGGCCCAATAGAGTAAAATACTATTGAGCAGAGAGCTTTTGTGGTCAATTCAAATGGAGGACAGACTTTTATTTTTTTTTATCTCTTTTTCACTCTGCTGAACATAAGTATTATAATATAATCTTATCTTTTCAAAGGCTTACAAGACCACAAATTACAAGAATTACAGAATTAAATAGTTTCTTCTGTCAGCTGCTGGTTGACTTTTAAAATAACCTTGTGAGGTTGCCTGAATAAAATCCTTTTTTTTTGTGTCTCCATAATGTATCTTTGGGGAGCAGCACACAGGGGCTCAATGCCTCCGGGTGACGCACACAGAGCAGATATACGTGGGATTAACACTAGTTTGTATTTGGCAGTGTTGAAGTTGCAATGTGTCGGTCATTTATATAATGCATACATCTAAATCACATGATGGTAAGTGGGATGGAATAGTACAGTAAACATGTGTCAATTAATGGCAGTTGAAAAAACATGATCATACCATCTGTGCAATGCCCTTGAGTCTAATATATATATATATATATATATATATATATATATATATATATATATATATATATATATATATATATATATATATATCCAAAAAATAAAGTTAAAGATTTCATAATTTTACAGTTACACACAAATTGTGTGGCCCCCATCAAGCTTTCTTTTTTTTCCTTTTGGGCCAGTAAGATTTATTTGACAGGTCAATATTGGGTGAAAAAGTAAGAGAAAACATCAGCAAATTAAAGGAGCCAGTGATTTTTTTGCCTTGATAAAAACTTTGGTCATTGCTTTGCTTAATTTTATGGTTATAATAACTTGCGATTCCTTCAACACTTCATTCGGACTTGAGAAGTGTAGTCTGAAGCTGATAAAAAGAGAGAAGGTCGACCACACAGAAGGGGTCTCCAAGAAGGAACAAAGCAGACGTTGAAGATGGTACAACGGCAATAGCCAAATACTCACAACAAATAAGGCAAGTCCTAAGAAGCCAGCTCAATGGCAAAATCAGACAGGGCAAAGAAAGAAATACAGACCACAAATGTTAAAACACAAAAGCTCCTCACCATACATGGAGGGTTCCATTTTAAATCGAGCACCCTGAGACTGTACACTAGCTGTAAGGAAGGAGGCTGTGGAGTAGAGAACATGAGAACCACTATCTAGGATGAAAAATCCAAGATCAAGGACAAGGCACCTAGAAAATGACGTGCTCAGTCAGTCTCTCAGACAATGGGGAACAGAGGCTAATGAGGTGCTGAAGGGACCATCATGGGAGGACAAGCCCCTACATGGGATGTACCACCAGAACATAACTGAAGTGGCTGATATCACGAAATCCTACCAATGGTTAGAAAGAGTCGGTCTGAAGGACAAGCACAGAGGCCCTGATCATGGCAGCACAGGAGCAGGCCCTTAACACCAGATCAATAGAGGCCCAGATCTACCACACCAGACAAGACCCAAGGTGTAGGCTGTACAACGGGGCCCCTGAGACCATCCCGCACATAACTGCAGGGTGCAAGATGCTGGCAGGGACAGTATACATGGAGCGCCATAACCAAGAGGCTGGCATCGTGTACAGAAACATCTGTGCAGAGTACGGGCTGGAGACCCCAAGGATAAGGTGGGAAACACCTCCAAAGGTGGTGGAGAACGACCGAGCCAAGGTCCTCTGGGACCTCCAGATACAGACAGACCGAATGGTAATGGAAAATCAACCGGACATAGTGGTGGTTGATAAACAGCAGAGGAAAGATATCTCACAGAAGAGTACCGTGCTATAGGAACAACAAAGATACTGCGCTGAACCTTCACACTCTCTGGCCTCTGGTGGAGGACCTGAGCTTGGAAAATGGCTAAGACGAGAAGGGGATATATTTCAACTTAAATCATTGGAAGGCAATCTCACAACAGTTAAAAATAGTATAAGCTCTCCCTGTGCCCAGTGTTAGTTGTAGGTACCATATGTTAAAATGCTGAATGCAAGGTTGATATAAAGAAATGATTATAAACTGAAGAATTGTTATTATAGTGTATATGTTAGTATACATTGAATGGATAACAATTTGGGAGATGTTTTAACAGGCTTGGTCTAAATTTACATTGTTATTACTGCTATTCAGGCCTCCATTAATGAGCAATTTTGTGCAGCCGAAAAAATGTGATGTTTAAATTCCCGGGACTGGGAATAAAAAAATCCCTCGGGGAGGTCCATTGCTTTCTTCAACAATAGCCTAGTTTTAGAAGCAACAATTGGCAATCAAAGGGTCTGTTTTCAGTTTGACAATACAAAATGCCTAGGAAATTGACCAACAACTATAAAAGACCAATAGAGTGATTTCCTGTGGGTCTCAATGTTATAAAAAGCTATATTTTTCTTGGCCATGTCTCCTGGGGCGAGAGATTAAGTGTGGCGGCCAATCCTGGATTATCCCGGTGGCGTATGGGACTCATAACTCGGAATGACTCCACCTGTTGTGAAGGTCAAGGGAAAAATGGACCATGATACAGCACTATATGTACAGAGATAACATTAACCATTTTACAATGTATGCTAAATTAATATGTATGATTGTATAAGCAATTAAAGGCGGTATGGACGATTTTTCGGCGATTTGAGAACGCAGTCGGAAGTGCGCATGCGCACTCCCCCGTGTGGACTGATACAACACACACGTGCGTTTGTTTATTAGTGCGACAGAGCGCATCGCATCGCTCGTCTCCAGTAGATTTCTGTCCACTTCTGCGTCAGCTCGAACTGTCTTTCTCTTCGCCTGACGCGGCTGCAGGTGAGCGATAGGTGCGTTTTATGATTGATACGTGGCAGGACAAATGATTTATCCACGCCACGAGGAAATATGATAAAAAATGTGCTGAAAAAAATCGTCCATACCACCTTTAAGATTCACGTTCAGTTTATTGACAGGCACCTGTCATTGGATACTATATTCTTATACATTACTTTCCAGTATCTAACTAAGAACATATTTGCTGTTATTTGAAGTGGATGGAATCCTAAAATGTACACTGAACAAACATGCTTTGAGCATGTTTGAGATGCTCTGGATTGAAGCGTCAGCGTTTCTTACACTATCCAGCAACTTTGGGACCATCCAAAACGGACATTTTAGAGTGTTTTTTATGGTGGTCAGTCTAATCAGTTTAAGGCACACCTGTGAGGTGGGATGGATTATTAAAGAACACATATTATGCTAAATTAACTCTTGAGATTTTAACCCTGTTTTGACATTGTCTTGGTGGAGACCAACATGCACTGGCAACAGGTCTGACTTACTGCATCACTTTCTCCATAAGACTTATGGGACCAATTTGAGAACAATATTATACAAAAGAGTTTCATATCGTTGAGTTCAGCTCATGAAAAATGGGAGCAAAAACAAAAGTGTTCATATTTGTGCAGTTAAAGTAGGTAGCATTTGCAGTAACTATACGAGGCAGGAGTCAGGATAACCGCAACTCTCTGCTGGTGATTGTTTGTTGGTGTTTGTTTGTCTGTTTTTAGCTGAATTTAAAATGTTTCATGTTAAACTGCTGACACTTTGCCACTGCCCAGGGCCTATACAGATGGAAATGAGCTTGTAGCTATCTCTGGGTTGTATCGGTCAGTGCTATATATTTATTGTGCAATGTTCTGTTAAATAAATAAATACACTGTAAAAGTAGAAACACATGTAAATAGCAGTACAATTCATAGTAATAGTAAAAGTTGAGATTAAGTAACAAACTTAAAAAAACTCCATCATTCATTATCCAAATGACTACTGTAGAAAATGTTTCTTCAAATATAAGAACCAGTTTGAGTACAGATTCCTATACTGCTTCCTGCAGTGTCTAGATTCATATTTTATTGTTCCAAAGAGACTTAAATATGACAATTGCTTGGATATTTCCTGGATATTAAACATAAACTTCATGCAGCACCATTGTAGTTTTTGACACAAATAAATATAAATGTAGGTAGAGCATTTAAAAACTGACATATAAAAGAGAAGAGAAGACAGCTCCTGTGTAAAGCTTCTGTACTTGCCTGTGTCAGTGCAGTGCCTGCAGGCTCCAAACACAACTGAGTATGTCTTTCGTCAACACAAATTAAGCTATTCAGAGCCCATGCTGACTTTCAGTGCCGGGTAGGGTCTCGTTCCAGCGCCTGCTGCTCCTGGTCTATTCTCCATGAATGTGTTACATAAAGGGTGTCAGATGCATGTAGAATGTACGTGTCAGGTGTCTGGGGGAGGCTGCACAAGATGAGATATAGGAAAAATGGCCTCCAATTAAGTGACTAGTTTTTTCTGGAGATTTGGTCGGTTCTGACACATCTGTCTCAATAAAGAGCAGTGAGTTAAAGTGCTTTTGCTGCTGTAAAGCACTGTGCAGGTATAAAGGATGAACAAAGAAATTATGTATACATTTGTTATAATATTCAAAAGGGACACAAAAGAAAAGAAAGCAAGGAATGAATACACAGAATCAGCACTGAAACAGCTCTGGCACTGGTAAAGGACTGACTCTGCCCTTAGTACTTAAGTAGCAGGTATTCAAACAATGTCATTTGTTCTTTGAGGAGAGTAAGTATCTATAGGCTTTCGTGTGTACATAGTAAGCCTATTTTTATTTTTATCCTATAGTAAATTTGAAAATATGTTCTTGGTTTTATATATGTTGTTTTATTATTGTTCATGGTTGTATGTTAGATCACAAAAGCAAGTTGCTATGCTAGTGAATTCTGTTCATTGGCAATGGCAATAAACCTGTTCTGATTCTCTGATTCTCTTTAATCCATATATTTTTCAAAATTGCCTTTTCATAATTAATCATAATTGGCTCATCACTGATCTTTTCAGAATTTTACCATTTACCATTCGAACAAAAAATAGACAGACATAAAGTATTTAGACAATATGCTTTGGAGGATAAATAATTATATACAAGATTGATATAATGATGTATAAAATGATAAATATCTTAGGTTTGGCGTTAGGTTAGGAATGACGAGGGATGCGCAGAAGGTGTAGCGCAGGATATGAGTCGAGACACTGGTGGTGGTGAACATAAAACACTTGGGGTGGAGGCGGTTTGTGCGAGCTGAACTGCTGAACTGAGAAGCAAATGGCTAAACCAGTAAGCTGAGCGGTCATAGGCTCAGCTTGGCCTACCAAACTGAGCAGGGCTGTGAAGGTAGGTTTCCCCGGTGAGGCAGCAGGGGTAATCGTCCAGGTGCTTTAATTGCACTAAAACAACGTGTAAAACATGTAAAACTTGTCACTTTTCTGGTGGGGGGGTTACTACCTGCTTGTCTCCATGGAGATGTTATTGTTTTCATACTTATCTTGCACTTTTTCAATTGCATGTCGTTTATAGCAAAAATAAAAAAATATATAACAATTGCTGTGATCGGAGTCACCTCTCCACAGATCTAACTTGTCCAGGTGGTGTGAAATACTTGCCTCCGTGTAGAGTTCATTACCATAAGGTGTAACATTCCAGGCAAAGCTATAACATCGCTATGGAGACAAGCAGATGGTGGACGCTCCTGTGACATGCACCTTTAACAGCTTTTCTCTTGCCTCACTAGAAACGGCTCAGTACAGTGCGGTTTATTTCTCTCATTCCGCACAGATCACAAAACGCAGTCAACATCAAATGACTTCAGATGACAAAGGCAAGTGAGAAGGCCTTGGGCGCAGAGGAGAAAATGACGCGCGCTGAAAATATAGTGTAAATGACGCTGTGTGTGAATAATGGTGCAACAACTCAACTGGGACAATCAATATATTTTAGCATCACATTTGAACAGCAATCTTTCTTCTCCAGTGTTATTTACCATCTGCTGTCCCCATGACGACAGGAGGTCCCTATAGGTTACTCTGTCGTCAGAATTGCACCAAGTGGATATGAAAACAAATCTACCTTTGTCGCACAGAGGTAGATGAGGAATGTGGCCAAATAATGAGCACTAAAAGCTGAGGTTAAACAGTTATTACACCCTCCATATGTGTACAGAGAGACGTTCAAAAAGTCATTATATCAAAAGGGAACAGTAATGAGAAGGCGGCTGGAAAGAGTAATTAGATGACGTGTACAATGCAAAGTGCTATATATAGTGGCAAACGCACAAATCAACTAGGTTTATTCACACATAGAAAGGATCACTCTTTCTTCTGAAGACACTGTGTCTATATATTGACAAATGTCTTACCATTCAGCCAATATATAGATCCAATATATAGATCATTCTTCACTGACGTAATATTTGTTAACGGACTGAAAGGTGCACTGTGTAACTTGTCGGTTGGAGGATCCGCCACCTGCTTGTCTCCAAGAAGATGTTATTGGTTTGCCAAGAGTGTTTCACAGTATGACATTAAACTCATCACCACGGAGACAAGCAGGTGACTCCACCAGGCCGGGTCAGATCAGTGGAGAGGCAACCCCGCTCACAGTAAGAATGCAAAGCAATAACATCTCGCTGGAGACAAGCAGGATGCAGACCAGAAGATGTAGTGCACCTTAACTTTGCTCTTTATTCTGATGATTATGGTAAATCACTGTATGATCAATTATAACGATGAGTGAATAGCAATAATAAGTTGTTCTCTAGTATCTTTAGCAGCAAAAGTAATTAGTATTACCTTTTTAAATAAAACATTAAACATTGAAAGTATTTGTAGGGGTAATGATTTATATTGCAAGAAAGTGTTTTTCGTATTTACGTTTACACTGATAAACATGTGTGACAATACCTTAACAGCTGATAGTCCAATACCTTAAAAACAAAACATGATCCATAAAAGTGTTGTTGGTAGATATATTTATCATTTTTCATTTGCACTGATGAGTTTGATGATGGCTCCATGTGAAACATGAGAGTTGTTATTTCCGCCGAACTGAGCTGATGTATTGGTTTGACCTTTGCGAGCGGCCAGCCATGCCATTACCTCCGCCATGATTGAGAGTCCCCACATACGCAGCTTGATGAAAACCATAACATCTGCAGCAAAATTGCATTTTTCTCAAAGATGTAAAATATCAGATTCATAAAAATGGGAAAAAACTATATTTTATTAGAGCATTGCAAATCATAATTAGGCAGCATCCTCTTTCCACAAGCTTTGGTTTCTGAACACAAAACA
This sequence comes from Eucyclogobius newberryi, assembly GCF_026437365.1. Classification (NCBI taxonomy): domain Eukaryota; kingdom Metazoa; phylum Chordata; class Actinopteri; order Gobiiformes; family Gobiidae; genus Eucyclogobius; species Eucyclogobius newberryi. The sequence goes on from NW_027315779.1 coordinate 14,839,990, forward strand.
TCAATGCAAACACGCTTATGTTGGCAGCGCTGCTCTCAAAGTTTAGCCCCAAGCAGCCATTTGACAAAAACAATCTGAAAGTCTGCCTCACTCAGCGCCTGGCATCAGTGAAGTGTAAAAACACAGGCATGTTTAAAGTCAACAGCTCCCATTGTTAAAAATAGTGTAATTCTCCCTGAGTTAAAATATCTGCTGTGGTTTATTCCAGCATGCACAAATCAGCCAAATCATTATGACTACTATACTATACTAAAGAAGGATGAAGAAAAATGGAAAAACATAAAATGTATGTAGAGGTGCTGGCTGGAGAAAGCACATAGGTAAAGCAGTTCATTTGGGGATCTAAAAAGCATATCTTAATAACACACATTATAAAATTAATCACTGAAATAGCAAATATGTCTGGACACGCCCCTGGATGTTAGCGAGCGTGACACTTAGAGTATTAGCAGGATCTAGTTGTAGCTTCAATTACTTCAAAGTGAATGTTATTTCTGATTAGAAGGTCCCATCATCACAGTATCTGGCACTTGGGCTTTATAATAGGTAAGTGGTCAATATACAAACCAGGCAAACGGTCATTATGATATGCCTGATTGGCTAATGGGCCAACATGACTGCATGGCTCACTAATTCTCTGCTTTATCCAGTGTATAGTCCTATTGATCACGTCTAAAGCCAAAAGCAGCTTGAAACAGCACAACGTACATTTTATCCATGGGTTATGGTCTTGGGACAGTAAGGGATGTAATAGATAAAGACTACAGAGGACATAGTATTGATTTTCACATAAGATCAATGCATTAGAGCAGTGAGCACACCCAGCTGTTTGTTCAAGTCTGTGTGTTTAAGGCCTTAGCACCAGAACGACATAATGAGAAGCTCTACAACTAATAAAGCACCTTTTAACAGCTAAGGCAGATAATTACTGAGATCCTTGTATTGGATAACAACTTGTTAACTCTTTAATTGGTTTGATTCAAACACAATAATCTAACAATTGATAGCAATATTGCTGGCATTCAAAACCGTTATTGAAAAGACTAAATAAAACATAATTGTATTCTTTATTTTGCAGACCTGAGCCCGTTGTCTATGAATCTTGTAGCTCTGTGTCACTGAAGTCATTCTCATTGGAAACAATAGTGCAGCACAGCACATTCATGGATTATCACAATAATGATTAGCACAAGACAGAAAGGCTGCAGTTCTTCTAAATGGCTCTGTGGCAAATGAAGTGAAATTAACCATGATGACTGGACCAGTGCACTTAATGTTAATCTCTTTTATTGTAAGTATCAAAAGTTTTAGGAAAAAGTCAGAAACTATCATTAGTCAGAAATAAAATTGATGTCATTTAAAACACACTGCTAATGAGTACATTTAACATCTAATTGTATTCAAGTTAAGATTTGAATCAAGCAACATAATTGCACATATTGGCCCTCAAACTTCCGTACAGCAAAATCAGTGCACATATGTGGTGTACGCCCACAACAACGACACTCTTCACATTTATAAATGTTGACATGAGCGCATGGTGTGCACAAACCGTACGCCAAGTCCGGAGTTGGTGTACCATGTAAGTTAGGCCAACTTTAAACAAACGCAAACTGCACATGAAAACATCCATCCATCCATCCATCTTCTGCCGCTTTATCCGGGGCCGGGTCACGGGGGCAGCAGTCTGAGCAGGGACTCCCAGACCTCCTTCTCCCCAGACACTTCCTCTAACTCCTCCGGGGGGATCCCGAGGCGTTCCCAGGCCAGCCTAGAGACATAGTCTCTCCAGCGTGTCCTGGGTCTTCCCCGGGGCCTCTTCCCGGTGGGACATGCCTGAAACACCTCCCGAGGGAGGCGCCCAGGAGGCATCCGGAACAGATGCCCGAGCCACCTCAGCTGGCTCCTCTCGACGTGGAGGAGCAGCGGCTCTACTCCGAGCTCCCCCTGTGTGGCCGAGCTCCTCACCTTATCTCTAAGGGAGCGCCCAGCCACACGGCGGAGGAAACTCATTTTGACCTCTTGTATCCGCGATCTTGTTCTTTCGGTCACTACCCAAAGCTCATGACCATAGGTGAGGGTAGGAACGTAGACCGACCGGTAAATAGAGAGCTTTGCCTTTCGGCTCAGCTCCCTCTTCACCACAACAGTCCGATGCAGCGACTGCATCACTGCAGCCGCTGCACCGATCCGCCTGTCGATCTCACGCTCCATCCTTCCCTCACTCGTGAACAAGACCCCGAGATACTTGAACTCCTCCACTTGGGGCAAGGACACCCCACCCACCTGGAGAGGGCAAGCCACCTTTTTCCGGTCGAGAACCATGGCCTCGGATTTGGAGGTGCTGATTCTCATCCCAGCCGCTTCACACTCGGCTGCAAACCGTCCCAGTGCATGTTGCAGGTCCGGGTTTGATGGAGCCATCAGGACAACATCGTCTGCAAACAGCAGAGATGAGATCCTGTGGTCCCCAAACCGGACACCCTCCGACCCCTGACTGCGCCTAGAAATTCTGTCCATAAAAATTATGAACAGAACCGGTGACAAAGGGCAGCCCTGGCGGAGTCCAACATGCACTGGGAACAGGTCTGACTTACTGCCGGCAATGAACACAGCTCCTGCTCCGGTCATACAGGGACCGGACAGCCCTGAGCAAAGGGCCCCGGACCCCGTACTCCCGGCGCACCCCCCAAAGGACACCCCGAGGGACACGGTCGAAAGCCTATTCCAGATCCACAAAGCACATGTGGACTGGTTGGGCAAACTCCCATGAACCCTCGAGCACCCGATGGAGGGTATAGAGCTGGTCCAGTGTTCCACGACCGGGACGAAAACCACTCTGCTCCTCCTGAATCCGAGGTTCGACTATCGGTCGGATTCTCCTCTCCAGTACCTTGGAATAGACCTTACCCGGGAGGCTGAGGAGTGTGATCCCTCTGTAGTTGGAACACACCCTCCGGTCCCCCTTCTTGAACAGAGGGACCACCACCCCGGTCTGCCAGTCCAGAGGCACGGTCCCCGAACGCCACGCGATGTTGCAGAGACGTGTCAACCAGTCCTACAACATCCAGATACTTTAGGTACTCAGGGCGGATCTCATCCACCCCCGGAGCCCTGCCACCGAGGAGTTTGCGAACAACCTCAGTGACTTCAGCTTGGGTGATGGATGAGCCAGCCTCTGAGTCCCCGGTCTCTACTTCCTCTTCGGAAGACGTGACTGAGGGATTAAGGAGATCCTCAAAGTATTCCTTCCACCGTCCGACGACATCCCCAGTCGAGGTCAGCAGGCCTCCACCCGCACCGTAAACGGTGTTGGTGAGACACTGCTTCCCCCTCCTGAGGCGCCGGACGGTTTGCCAGAATTTCTTTGGTGCCGACCGATAGTCCTCCTCCATGGCCTCCCCGAACTCCTCCCAGGCCCGGGTTTTTGCCTCTGCGACAGCACGAGCCGTAGCTCGCTTGGCCTGCCGATACCCGTCGATGACCTCCGGAGACCTACAAGCCAGAGTGGCCTGATAGGCCTCCTTCTTCAGTCTGACGGCATCCCTTACTTCCGGTGTCCACCACCGGGTTCGGGGGTTGCCGCCACGACAGGCACCGGAGACCTTGCGACCACAGCTCCGAGCAGCCGCATCAACAATGGAGGCGGAGAACATGGTCCACTCGGACTCAATGTCCCCAGCCTCCCCCGGGACATGGGAGAAGCTCTCCCGGAGGTGCGAGTTGAATACCCTCCAGACAGAGGGCTCCACTAGACGTTCCCAACAGACCCTCACAATGCGCTTGGGTCTGCCAAGTCTGTCCGGCTTCCTCCTCCGCCAGCGGATCCAACTCACCACCAGGTGGTGATCGGTTGACAACTCTGCCCCTCTCTTCACCCGAGTGTCCAAGACACGCGGCCGGAGGTCTGATGACACGACAACAAAGTCGATCATTGACCTCCGGGCTAGGGTGTCCTGGTGCCATGTGCACTGATGGACACCCTTGTGCTTGAACATGGTGTTCGTTATGGACAATCCGTGACTAGCACAGAAGTCCAATAACTGAAAACCGCTCGGGTTCAGATTGGGGAAGCCGTTCTTCCCGAGGTGTCACTGTCATTGCCCACGTGGGCGTTGAAGTCCCCCAGTAGAACAACGGAGTCCCCGGTCGGTGCACTGTCCAGTACTCCTCCCAAGGACTCCAAGAAGGCCGGGTAGTCTGCACTGCTGTTCGGCCCGTAGGCCGCCACAACAGTGAGAGACCTGTCCCCCACCCGAAGGCGGAGGGACGCGACCCTCTCGTTCACCGTGGTAAACTCCAACACGTGGCGGCTGAGCTGAGGGGCTATCAGCAAGCCCACACCAGCCCGCCGCCTCTCCCCGCGGGCAACACCAGAGAAGTGGAGCGTCCAGCCCCTCTCGAGGAGATGGGTTCCAGAGCCCAAACTGTGCGTGGAGGTGAGGCCGACTATATCTAGTCGGTATCGCTCAACCTCCCGCACAAGGTCAGGCTCTTTCCCCCCAGCGAGGTGACATTCCATGTCCCCAGAGTTAGTCTCTGTGTCTGGAGATCTGGTCGCCGAGGCCCCTGCCGTTGACTGCCGCCCAGATCTCTCTGCACCGGCCCCTTATGGATCCTCCTGCGGGTGGTGGGCCCACGGGAGGGCACATGAAAACAGATTCGGGGGAAATTGTTTAGCAGCGGTCTCCGGTCTGGATGGTTTCGTCAGAGGCTGTTGGTTCAAGCAGTGACCTCCTCGTGCTTTGCCTGGTCCAGTGCGGGGGAAAGGAGACTTTTACGCACCATCCTCCTCACGTGCGCGCCTGGTTCAGATGTGAAGCAAAGCGCCCTAGTCGCAAGTCGCACAGATCCAGTCCAGGGGAGCGAGAGCATACAGCGGCCCTGGACCAGTCTGGACGGGTTAACTAGGCTCGTCTTCTGCGCGCCTCCGGGAAGCGCTGCTTAGGCCCAACAGCCTCACCACACTCCTGGCCTGAACCAGAGCTGCTGCCCCGCTGGTTCAGGAGTCTGGGTTTGGATTTAGTCCCACTGTAGCATCTACATCACACCATCACCTTTGAAGTTAATTAGTTGACTAACCCTAAAAATGCAAATAGTAAATGTAGGAAATATGTTTTTTCTTTTTATTGAGCGTCTGCGTGATGTCATGCAGGCACTATATGTTCTTGTATTGTGAGTGATGTCACATTTTTTTTATTATTGTTATTATTATTATATTTTCCATGATTTTCCATTTAGCCAGTTTCAACTCCTTAACGCTTCAACCGATTTCAACAAGTTATACCTCATTACGATCGCTTTCACAGTAGTATGTGTGCTATTACTTGTACTAGTACGTGTGCTATTACTTGTACTTGTGTGCTACAACTTGTACTTTTTGCAGAATTTTCAAAAGTATTAGTACTTTTTCCCCATTGAAATGAATTTGGGCATTATGAGTGTCTGCGGAATTCTTTAGACTTTATTCTTTAGGCTTTTGTGACGGAGCCAGAGAGAGGGAGAGAGAGAGAGAGAGGGGGGGGGAGTGGGAGGGAGAGAGAGAGGGCGGGAGAGAGGGAGAGGGGGGAGTGGGAGGGAGAGAGAGAGGGAGGGCGGGAGAGAGGGAGAGGGGGGAGTGGGAGGGAGAGAGAGAGGGAGGGCGGGAGAGAGGGAGAGGGGGGAGAGGGAGAGACGCAGACACTCCAGCAATGGCTTCAGCCATTGCAGATTTTCTAGTTTCAATTAGTCTAAATTTTCTGTGTTTTTGAATGAGCCAAAACAACACTTTGCCATTATTGGTCATTTCCTGTTCAGATAAATGCTGCCTTTTGCCGTATTCTGTGCACACATGGGTGAGGCATTATATTCAAATACAAATACCTCCACATTTACCACCAGAGCTCGTGCATCTGACAGGATCAGCGCTGTGCACACAGGTTTATGAATACCACACAACCTCTGGCGTACCAACAAATATACACCCAAATGTATTTATTTTCACCGCAATGTTGATGTTGTTGGGCCATTGCACTAAAAAAATACAAAACTATGACCGTGTACAATTTATGGGTTTTTGAAGGTGAGGCTTTAAACTGCAATAAAACTGATAACATCATGAGGCTTATGGCTTAGGGTACTGTATGCTCTTGGACAACTGCTTTTACCCGACTGGGAAGGAAAAGGTTTTTTTAATCTTGGTTGCTAAAATGTGCTTTGATTTGAAATACATTCATACACCATGTAGTATAACTTACTATGGTATCTTGGCCCTCATTTATCAACATTGCGGTGTAAATGCTGTAAATTTGGGTGTATATTTGTTGGTACACTAGAAATTGCATGGTATTTATGAACCTGTGCTCGCAGCTCTGATTTTGGTTTACGCACGAACTCTGGGGATAAATGCGGCGGATGAAAATCAGCATAATTTGAATAAAACTGCCAAAAATATTAATGTTTCAAATGGGCTTAAAATATTGATCAACTTCAAGAAGATTATGTGATGTAGGTGCTACAGTGGGACTAGAGCCGAACCCAGACTTCTGAACCAACGGGGCAGCAGCTCTGGTTCAGGCGGGACTCATATGAAGGAGCAGGAGAGTGGCATGAGGTGGTTCAGCCTGAGTGCGCAGAGGACGAGGCTAAACTGAGCGGTTCTCACGTCCTGGATTGGATCCGTGCGACTTGGGGCACTTTGCTCCATATCTGAACCAGGCGAAGAGGACGGGACTGAACATGCCCTTGTCCAGACTGCTGCGTAAAAGTCCCTTTACTCCCGCAGGGGACCAAGCAAAGCGCGAAGACGTCATCGCTCACACCAGCAGCCTCTGACGAACCCACTCAGACCCGAGTTCGTGGCTCAACACTTTTCCCGGAATCAGAGGACAGCGCTGCAGAAGACGACCGGACCCACTGTTGTCTGTGTGTCAGAACTCAGAACCATTCAGATGCAGACGTGATGCTACGGTGAGTACTTTATATCTCTTTTATTTTTCTGTTGAATGCTGCAGTACCAGAAAGTCTGTTCTCTGGTCCAGGCCACAAGTTGTTTCCAACTGCTTTTTGTAAAGTTGATTTATGCTAATGTAGTTTTATGGTTACTGCAATAAGTTCATGATATTTACTCGGGATAAGTTTTAAACCTTAAAAGGGTGCAGCCTCCACAAAGAAGAGTATCTTATTCAGGCCCTACGATTGCTAAATGACAATCATTTAACTGCATTTTGGTTTAAGATGATCCTAATGACAAATAGATTAAGGGGCTGTATGTTTTGTGCAGTTGAGAGTGTTTTTTATTTGCAGTTTGGCATTTGTTTGAAGTTGCAATAACTTACATGGTACACATGGTACATCTACGGTGCGCTCACGTCAACGTTGATAAATGTGGTGTATGACCAAATGTTTTGGTCGTACACCACATTATTATGCACTGATTTGACTGTACGCAGGTTTGATAAATGAAGGTCAATGTGTGCAACTATTGTATGTGTAAGTATTGTGTATGTTATTGACCCCAGTGAATCCTTTTCAAAGTCGATATGTCCCGTACCCCCTGAGAGCAGAGTGAAACTGTACTCACGGTCATTGCAGTAGGGCCCTCCATAGGTGGTCATGGTGCAGTCACAGGAGAAGCCCTCCCACAGCTGCAGACACACTCCCGAGTGGTGGCACGAGTCCTCTGTGCAGGTAGTGCTAGGACCTGGGGCCATCAAAACTACTATCATCATTATGCATTTAACTATTCTCCAACCAGGACAAAGCATGCAGCATTTATCAAGTCGAGTTATGTCTCTTAATAAATGTGCCGTAATTAGCAGTCATTAGGGACATTCAGCATTTGGGCCAGTCATGTGGCTCACCTCCACAGCCACGCTCCACCTCGCCCACTTTGTGAAGGGCATCCGCCAGCAGGTCAGGGAGCCTCCCGTTGAGATCCACCGACGCCAAGCAGCCCTTGTACCCCTCTCGAGACGCAATCAATCTGGGCAGGCTGCCGTACATGCTCTTCCCCACGCCACCAATGTAAAGCTCTCCTGTGGAAAACAACACAAAACACATGTTAGAGACTGAAGTGGTCAATGGTATGCATTATGTACAATTAATAAAGTTTCACATTAAAAGGCGTAAATATAAGTTGAAATACATATATTCTTACACATGGATCATATTAATGGTTGGTTAAGCGTTTTGTAACTCTACTATACTGTGTGTGTTATTAATATATAATAATATTAATAACACACACTTAATAACACACACAGTATATTTACATTTAATGACATGTACAGATGCAAGTATATAACTCAGCCGTATTGAACTACATCATCCTACATAAAGAATTGTGTGACATTCTAAGAGCTGGTCCTTTGCTTTGTGGGCTATTAGTTACTTCACAGCTCTGCTTAAGGATCCACGAACAGAGATTTACCACTGCATCATAAACCTTTCCCTTCTTGGTGAAGGTTCACAAGCAAAAATTTATTTGAAAAATGTATTTGTTAACACATAATTATAGGTTGTGTATTATTACTCTTACTTATTACTTTTCAGAGCCAACACATCACCACCAGTCAATGATATGAAATATTGATGACTAATAATACATTATTTACATGCTCTTGCATCCGGTCAAGCTTTTACCTTTTAAATCCAGGTTGCGGGCTCCATTGGCATGCTGGGTGACGGTGCGCGAGTCTATTTTGAGAATGTGCACATTGTTGCTGTCTCGGGAGATCACCACATTGTGCCACTGGTTGTCATTGAGAGGCTTGTCAGAGTTTCCCTTCATTAGGGAAGGTCCGTTTCCCAAGTCGAAAACATAGTGGATATATCTGTTAAAGTATTGCAAAATTCAATGAACGTAAATAATTGCGGCCCTGTTTTACTTTGCAGAGAAAATGTCTACTGGTGAATTATTTAAGAGTAATGTATGTTAAGGAGGATGCTTTTTTCCTTAGAATTTAACTGCTAGTGCAACACTTGCCTGAAAAGCAGAGGAGTGTTGCTGTGGAGGTGCATTTTCTTGTATGCATAATGAACAATAATAGTTCTTTAAAAAATGCTCTATGATCAGGCTAATTGGCATGTATTGTAATGTTGGGGGAATTTTCTTTGATCAGAGCAATGCGCAGTGAGAGACTAAACTTATCTGAAATGTATTTGTGTGAATCAAAGTTATGAAACACATGACAAAGCGTCTCGCCTTCACGTGGCATTGAGCCTGATCAGAGGTGTGTGACAAAGGGGCACAGCAGCTGCTTCAGGCTCTGCACAGACCTCCTACTGACTGATCGCTCACTCAGAGCGGTCTGCAGAAGCCTTGGTGCTAGGAAATGACTCTCGTTCCTTCCTCTCCATCATTATTTACAGGTGCTCTCTGTGATTCTCTTTGTAGCAAACACAATGTGAACTGAATAAAACATCTGACAGATATTTGTAAGGAGTCACGCTGCCAAAGTGCTGTCACACAGGTGACTGTTGGAGAGGGATGCTGGCTTTGGGCAGCTCTCATCTGCTGCTCCCAATCCTTTAACACAATTATTTATGATGAACAAATGATTGTGAATCTCCTTGTGTCTGTATGTGCTGCTGCAGGCACCCTAACTGAACACATGAATCATGATTAGACAATTTCAGGGAAGGAATATAAATGTTTGGATCCAGATGCCTTCTGTTTGCAAATACAAATGCTCTTTTAATGAAACTAAATATGGGATTAACATTTCAGTGGACATATCCTCATACGGCACTGCAGCTGTCTCAGTTTGCTGCCAACCTTCATAACACAAAATATTTATTGTGTGCAATGTACACATCTTTATTGACAGTGTGTGGATGAACAATAGAAAGATGTGTCTCACCCTTTGACTAGCTCCACCACAATGAAGTCGCTGCCGTCTCCAGAGTTGTACAGAATGAGCCCGTCAGGACTGGTGGTTTTGAACTGAAAGAACAGGTGCATGGAAGCATAGGCCTGTAAGGTGGAGAAGGCTAGGTAACTGGCTTGAGTGAGAAAAGTTGCCGGGTTGGCCACAATGTGCCTCATTCCAAAGCGGGCATTGAGTTCGCAGTAGGAGATGTCCCCATTCTTGCACTGGTCCAGATACAGCATGCCGTTGAAAGACAGCGCCTGCAGGTGGCCAATGAAGTTGGACGGCATGACTGAGATGAAGCGCCTCTCGGTCATGATGCCTGTCTCTACGTTATTAAACTCCAGACGAGTGTGAGCACCGGTCATGTGACCTAACAACACACAGCCAAAATCAATCAAAAACAGCATATCGCAACTGCTTTTTTGCCTTTTCACCTATGAATCATCTACATTACCTTCCACAGTAACATTATCCACAGACAGTTGCAGATTCTTCCCTCGTCGCACCACCTTGACTGTGTGCCACTCATTGTCGTTGAGCTTCTCTCCCACCAGCAGGATCTCCGGTCCCTTACCTGAGAGCAGAGCGCAGCCAGTGACAATCACAGCTCATCAGCAGCACAGCCTCTGTCAATGGAGCCCTCCACATGAGAGCTTTAATCAGCACATGCATTCATCCTCACACCCTGCAGTGCCACACCGCCCCTCGGCATCAGCACATATCACAACATTTAGAACTCAAAGTAAATCTCATTTAGTTCTGAAAATTAATTCATATGATTATGTTATATTTTTACTCTGATATCACTCTCACATGTAGCAGATGGACTGACGTCTCCCCATTTATCTCATGCCAATGGACTTTTAAGTTCTAGGATTCCTGCAGCATCCTTTTGGCTTTCCATTGGCTCAAAATAGGTCACAGTGCAGAAGCTTGCCACTGCAGCGGCGTCATCCTAAATCAGTGTGTATGCAACAGGCCGACACAGCGGTTCAAAGGAGTTCTGACATCGCTTGGGAAACTAATTGGCCATGCCTAAGCTGACTGTTCCTTCAGGGGGTTGTCTGTCTAATTGAGCTCAGGGTGCCGCAGAATTACCAGGGACATACAGAGGGCAATAAAAACAAAACATCAACTGGTTTCCTAACACTTCACTGTTTCATCCTTGGGGAAATAAGAGTACGACAGGAGAATTGGGCTGGGGCTGCATATCAAGTATCTATGGAACACACCGCATGATACTCCTCCACCTGCTGGATATCGACCGGGCACAGCAGACAAATCAATCACCTCAAATCCAGCTCTCTCTATATTTGAGGGATTTAGTAAGAAAATGAAGTGGTGAACAAAATGCGGCGCTCATCGCAGTCTTGTCCAACACAAAAACTGAAATGTTTGCCTTGTAAATCTCTATTGCAGACACTAGATTTACTATAATGAAAGAGGAGCTAGTGCTGTGTTAGGGAGCGGGCTATTCATCTTATCGGTGTGGCTCAGAGGGGAGCTCCCTCTATCTAAAGTCATTGTGCTCACAAACAGCAAAACAAAGTGAACCAGACTGGAATCATGAACGCTGGGTTGTTCTGGGCATTGTCAACTGTACACACATGTATTATATTTTATGCAAATGGGATTAGTATTCTTTATTTTTTCCTTTTGAGATTTTTCTTCTGGAGTCATTACAGAAAACTATCTGCGCCCCTGTGAGCAACGATTCTCATATTTACATGGCTCTAGTTGTAAACACAATATAATGCACAAGAGCGGGCATAGTATACTGTGGAGCATGTTAAACTTTAGTCATCTGCTATGCAATAATATATTTCAAACAACCTAACTTTAATGCAAAGCCTTCATTCTGTTCAGTTTGATGTTCGGTTCATCTCACGTTTGATTAATAATGCTAACTTCAAAGGCATACAGCAGATGTAAGAACCTGGCCAGTTGAGTATGCTGCTACATGGGGTTAGTAAGACTAAGGCAGACTAGCTAAGTAAGACTAAGGCATACCATTATAATTGTGTCATTTTTCTGAACAAATATCTTGAACAATTCCCCAGATTCAGGAGAATTAAACATTGGCACAGCACTGAAACATACATCCATTAACCTCCCACTGTGGATACAGTTGCACACTGCCAAGATGCATACTGTAATTTTCATAAATATGCACATAATACCTATTCATAAACATCCTAAATTACACAAATCTTATTATTAGTCTCTGCATTTCAGATGCTTATACAGTCATGACTTCTTCATATTGTAATACCAATTGCATTTCAAGCCGATACTAATAGCAAATGCTTTGTGTCGTCATGGTATCTGTTACTACAGTTATCTCTGTTAGGAGGGAAATAGCTTTAGCTCACAATGAGTCCTCTACATATTATATACAGGGCACAATTCTCTGATGCATGATGGTACATTGCCATCTGCTGGTAGAGAGTATACTAACAGTTTCAAAGAAAGGTCTGAATTAAAGTACACAGAATGGGCTTTGCTAGTTCACATAACCACACACACACACACACACACACACACACACACACACTCATTGCACTTACCTTGATGGTGAGATAGACATCCTTTGGATATGAGCACATCTAACAGTTACATTTGAGACTCAGTGGTCTCATTGCACATACTAAATATTTATCTAGTTAATGTACACATTTAATATGGATATAGTATTAAAACTGAGTATCCTCATATCAAGATTTATACAGTTATTCAAACAGGTGGTGGAAGTGGAGGCAGCTCAAAGCCAGAAGTCGATTAAAATGATTGGTTTATAATCACCCCAAGTCTGATCTATATCTCCGTCCTCACCTTTTCTAGAAGCAATAGCTTTTATCTGGCTTTAACTCTGCTGTAACTGGAAGCTGAAAATGTAAATTACCTGTCTGGTGCTATCAGAGGAGAGCAGTGATTTACATCCCTGATCCCAGTATATGAGCACCTGCAGGACCTCTCGCCATATTTACTGCAAAATCAATTTGGTTAATATACAGGGAAATGTGCCTTTGGGTTTCATCAATACGATCAAGGGCCTCTTCCAGATAGCTGACGCTTCACTGAAAGAAGCATTAAAATCTATAGTGCATTTTAATGGTGACAGATACTAAGAGGAAAACAACTCTGAAATGGTTTATTATTGAATGACTATTGTTCTCTAAACATTTGATTTAAACAGATGAAAAATTTAGCATTGCCAAGTCATTAAAATGTAAAAGAAATTAGTGAAATGTGAAAGCTTTTGTAAACATAAGGACATTGTCATTGTTACCAGGTAATGGTTATGGATTCCATAAAATTAACCTTCCCAAGTTAAACTTACATAAACATATTTCAGTATTTTCTGGAGAATTGTACAATAAATTGTTGTTGATGTCCTCAGTTGGTCCTATGAGTAAGAGATCATAATATAAAGTCATAAAACAACCTGTTCAGGGTAGTAGACAGGGGTCTGTTGTCCTGGGAACCATGCGCTTAAAGGGCCCAGAATTAGACCCTCTTCCTATTCATTTGTATTGGACGGGGGCCCATGTTGTCAGGGGCCTCCAAATTTCTGTTGATGGGCAAGCTGCTATTACCTCAGAACCAGGATGTGTAGGTATCAGATGGCTCACATTGAGAATACATTAATAGTTATTGAGGCGTATCAGATAGTGCAGGCACTCAGCTGAGGTGCTAAGTAGGTAGTATTTTTAGCTTTGGGTATCTAACTAATGAGTATCCAAAGACAAATCAATGCGGTTAATGGAGTGGCTCATTGAAGAGGAATAATTTATCACTAGTTTGGAACCACTGACAGGACATGCCTTAGTGGAGTGCATTTACACCTCAGCACCACTCAGAGGACTCCTGTTTGTGTTAACAAGCACTAGGCTTTGTGAGCACGTTCTAATGAGAGGAGGAATTAGGAGAAAATCACGTCAGTTACAAGGCCAGATTCAGATTTTTTTATGGTTGATTTTGTAATATTTTAGCAAGTGGTATGCCGTGGAATATTTTCAACCTGAACATTGTGTGGTTACTTTAAAAAGGTTGAAAAACACTGCTCTGGACTAGGATAGCATTATTACAAACCAGTGTCAGCAACATTATCAGTAGTATTAGATGTAGTAACACAGTAGTAATAGATGTAGTAATAGCAGTGTTTACAATAGCAGTACCAATAAGAATAATATGCAGAAATGATCTAAAAGATGTAGAATAGCAGAGGTGGAATAGGTAGCTGCATGATTAACCTTTTAATGGTCACTTTTTTTCTGGTTTGATGGGTCAAAGATCTTTTTTGAACATATTTCACGCTATGGCTCTCCCTTGTTATATCAATAACAAAAGCCAAAACAGTATTTTTTTCTTCACATAATAAGGAATCATTTACCTGAAACCCATGGATCTCGTTGAGGCACATGACTTCACTGTAAATATTGTGTGTCCTTCTTCACTGTCCTTCTCCCACTTATAAATATTTCCCTATAGTTTCCAGCTCATGTCCTGCTATCGATCCCGTATACTGCTAACCTTTAAGTGCACAGTCGTTCCATCACCGCCATCCGATCTGTGTATTACAAAATCAATTTATATGTGTGCTAATGAGGCAGCGAGAGCCTGCTCCAAATCCACCACTCATAATAACTGTTGACTTTAGCCATAAGTAATTACTTGCTATTAGCTGCAGACAAATGAATAATAGCTTAATGGGAGAACAACAGTAAGTCAAATTGTGTTTCACTTTATTGCAGCATCATTATTTAAAAAGTGCAATAGTGTAATTATATTCAGGCACTGTCATTTACTTGAGTTACAACATTATTTGTGTCAGTCGCATTGCCAAGCTTTCTGCAGGCAACATTTGAATGAAATGCAGATCATTATTGTCTAAGCTGATGTTTTATGGTGCACAGTCAGTAGATTTGGTTTATCAGATGGAAGTCATATTACTTATATTACAATATATATATATATATATATATATATATATATATATATATATATATATATATATATATATATATATATATATATATATATATATATATATATATAAAAATATAATATAATATTATACATCATTATATTAGAAAACATTATATCATGTACACTTAAATTATAAATATAGTGTAAAGGGGACAATATTATAAAATCTACAGTGATATATTCGGCAATAGTGAGCATAGTTAAAGGTTTTAGATACGGTCAACTAGATGTGGTAAAATGCTATTCCATTTGATATTTCGACACCAACTCTAAGCGGTGGCTCACATAGGAAGTCATTTTATTATGGAAGCTTGGGATGTGAGTTTAAAACTACACCTTACACACTTGCATTCATAATGTTGTAACTTACAAATATATTTTCTTTTTAAATACTAGTTCTAGGTATTTGTTGTTTTTTCCTGTGAAGTGTGTTGAAATAGACAAAAGCCACAGTATTGTGGTATACAGGAAGAAATCAGAGGAGACACTTACTGAGGTTACAGTCTATCCTGATACAATCTGGTGAGAGAGAGAGTGAGATGGTGAGATTAAAATAAAAAAAGGAATAAAAATTAAAAAACAGCACCAAAGAGGAGAAAATTTCACATCCTTCAAGCTACATTCTGCAGACAGATTAGAACGTCTCAGAGCCCACCAATCCGGGGACAGCCTCGAGAGACCAAAGCACCTCTTTCCTCCCGCTGAGTGCTCACAAAAAACACACACAAAAAACACACAGGAGACTGGCTGGTTTTAAAAAGTCAACTCAGCGTGGGTCTGCCCCCTGTTGGACACATAGATCAAAGCGCTGATCGATGTAGCCTTATCGACCAGCAAAGAGGTAGACATGCACCAACTTTTAATTTTAGCTTTATTGTGTCTGGAGGGAGGCGGGGGCTGAATGCTGCGGTGCTAAATTAATTTGATTGTTTAAGATAGCAGAGCAGGCTTTGAGGTTATGAAACAGCCTGGCTCACAGCAAAGTTTCTCAAGTAGATAACACATCTTCAGAAGAAAAGTTTGTGGCTCAGGTGGAAAGGAAAAAAGCTTTTATGCATCAAATGCATCAACTATTTATTTAAATTGAAGATTTTCCTTCTTGTATCCCTATTGCCTTGATTTTTACCTCAGAAAGGGCCCTCACAAACTGTGTTATAAACACTATTGACGAGATGTCTTACAAATGTATGGACAAAAATCCACCAGATTTTTCCTGCCGAATCCTCATTCTCAATATAAACCTTATTCTTATCAATATTTACTGTGGTTTTAACATCTCATCCACCGTCACATTATCTGGAAGTTTGTGATAAAAGTTGGTGCATAGCTACTCTAAACTTTGATCTGTGGTACTTCTCCTGTAAACTGCTTCTCTTGCATCCTGCTGGTTCGACAAACCTTATACTAGTAAGTCCCTTAAAAGCGCAGGAAAGAGGCGGTTTGCACATCTCCCAGCCACAGTGAACTTATACATAGGCAAAGCAAGAATTAAACAACATTTAAATGTCTTCCCATATGTAGTAGAGCAAATATCTAATGTCTGTTATTAAAATGGCTTCTCACACTAATCATATAAACACCATGTGGTGATTGAATGTACTGCTTTTCTCCCCGAGTGCTTGAACACATTTGTATAAGTCATGTGGCTGGGGAGCGCTCTCAAGGCGTCAACCATCACAGAGCAGTGGATGTAGGCAGCCAGGGACCAGCTCTGTGTGTATCATATGTGTGAATGTATGAAGTCTTATAAAACACTGGGACTGCACAATATGCCACGTCTTTATGTATTTATTTTAGCAGAATTAAAAATTGCCAGGTTAAGCCTACCACAATTTTTGATGAGCGATACGGTTATAGCTACGGAAAATATTGTCTTGCCGTGGTAAAAAGTAATGGGGATCCAGAATATGGAATAAATATGATGAACAATTGAAACTAATTAATTGAAAATAATTTATGGTTTGACTCAATAATCTTGAAGCAGGAGAATTCCAGTTAATATTTTTCAAAACATACAATATATTTGAAAAAGCACTAGTTGGTGGTATCCAGTCATGATCTATGGTTTAAGAGTGATGAAAAGTTAGCACTGTTGCAAAACAACATTATATGTTGTAAATGGTGAAACCTTCTAAAAGTGGCTCCTATAAGCAGGAGGCTGAACCTATGAATAAAAAAAATCACATGTAGTGATAAAAAAGAAAAATAGGACAAAGCTCTCCACTTGTGTAAAGTGATAGTATAGTATAGTATTATATAGTATATAATATAGTATTTTTTTGTATAGTGAAAAACTACACTATACATAAATATATAAATATTGAGTCCCCCTGAAATTAACTTGTTTCCATAAGTTATTGAACAATAAAAGTAACTAGATAATATGCAATGGCTGAAGCCATTGTGAGTGTCTGCGTTCTTGCGTAAAAGTACAACATGTGTGTAAGAGTACTACATGTGTGTCTAAAGAATAAAGCCTAAAGAATAAAGTCTAAAGAATAATAATTCTAAAGCCCCATTAATTTCAATGGAGAAAAAGTACTAATACTTTTGAAAATACTGCAAAAAGTACAAGTTGTTCAAAAGTAATAGCACACGTAATACTGTGAAAGCGATCGTAATGAGGTATAACTTGTTGAAATCGGTTAAAGCGTTAAAGAGTTGAAACACTCAAAAACAGTATAACATAGTATCTGCGTCATTACGCAGACACTCAATTATTGTGACAGGCCTATTCCTTTTAAATATTGACTTGGAACAAAATATTTTCTTTCTGTTCACGAATAAGTCACTCCTTGTCATAAACGCTGTGTGACAAGCCAATAACGTATCAATAGTTGAAAACACTTATATGTGACTGTACTGTGTTTGCAAAGGCAGAAAAATGCAACCTGAAATCGTGAAATAGTGATTTGTTATACCATATATTGTCAAAGCATTGTTTCAATTTGCTCTGACATTACTAGCCAAATTGTTATCCTTACAATCCAACAAAGCGGTTTGCATATTGCTCTTTTATGTAATATTGTGCAGCCCTGGTCTAAACAGGAGAGACTCAGAATGGTCTGTGTGCTGATCTGTTTCCTATGTGATGATAGTCTGGTCTGTGACTGCCTCCTCCTTGAACTGCAGACAAGCCGTTGAAGGGCTGAAAGAAAGAGCCCAGTGGTCAGAGGGGGCCTGACCACAGGATGAACCCGGACAGAAGAAAGAAAGAAAGAAAGAAAGAGAGACAGCGAGAGAGAGAGAGACAAAGGGGGTAAAGAGGGAGAGAGAGGCCGAAAGGCATACACACAAACAGTTGCCTAAAAAAAGCACAGCCCTAAAGGATTAATTCAGTTTTTGATCTTTGAATTGACCACATTTTTTCGAATATTTTATGGTGATATTTTTTTGTCATTTTAGTCTATATTATCATCTTTGGGGACACTTTATTTTTACATTATCTGATGGAGCTTCAACACTTTTAGCAGATTGTATGCTGTTGTTTCTAATATTTTGACTTTGGGGCACCACTTCTTCTGATGATTTGTCAAACTTGTATACAGTTTCCTATTTAAGTTTGTACAAGATGTATTCATTTACCTTTCATGACATGCAAGGAGTTATAACGCACTTAGTTAAACCTGTATATTGTCCAGGGCCAAGCGGGAACAGACAAATTGCATTGGTAACTGCAGTACAAAACTGATTAGGAACAAGGGTATGAGTCATTTTCCCATATTGCGTATGTTGATTAATAATAATAATAATAACTTTTATTTATATAGCGCTTTTCAGTGACCCAAAGACGCTGAACATAATAAAAAAGGGGGGGGTATTTACAGACAGGGGGGACAACACGTACAGAACACATTAATATACAGATAAAATGAACAAGACAGAAGAAGTAGAGAGAAAAAGATGGGGATGTAACAGGGGGTAGAAGTGTAGGCAATGGGGTAGAGGATTATATTATGATTATAATCGGTCCAGTCCTTAATTGTCGGAGCGATTTGAGTTATCATATGTTTCAAATATATCCATCCACTGTCTCCATGGCAGGGGTTTTGATGCCTTTGTCCCAAAATTGAGTGGGACGGTGGTGTCAAAAATAGGCCTTGTTCATTTCTGTCCAAACTTGTGCAACAGGGTAAATTACCAAGCCATTCTCAGCAGGTGACTGGCTCGCACAGACTAAAGTCACATTTGTTCTTCATGCATTTTGAGGGTTATTTGTTCAGTTAGTAATAAGGAGCTAATGCAAAGGAATAAAACAATAGGGCTCTCTCAAAAGGCTAGCATTAACTTGTCAAGATCAAAGTTAATGACAAGTTAATCTAGAATTCATAGGCTAAACAAAAATGTGCTATTTTTGTGTTTCAAGTAACTTTGAAACCCAAAAAGGATATAGAGATGGTAATTTTACTTTATTAATGTTGCCTGCTGCAATAGATAGAATTTGTCCTTTTGGAGTAACAAATGATGAAATGCAGTTTAGCAACTCCCTGGTCAAGCAGTAGTAGCTATAACGGATATTAATGAGAGGAATTACATAGTAACAGTGATTGCTTTGACAGCTTGTGTCAATTTTGTGACATGTGTGCCTTTGTGAATGCTACGTGAATGCCATCATATTTGAGTTCACTAATTCACAAAGTTATTTCATGTCATTTCGGAGTGCCCTGAGCAACACTAAAAGACAAAATCTACCACTACTGCACCTGTTTTTAATAATAGAGTCCAAAAAGTTGAAAAACACTGTCAACTAACTTATTTGATGGATTAAAAAAATATTTGACCTACGTAACAAGGTAAGAATTTACAAACTTGACCTGACCTTGGGATCACACGGTTTTCATGACATATGTATTAACACATATGTAAAACGTTAAAGACAAAATCATTTAAAATTCAAAAGCCCTTGTAAATTACATAAATATTTTGGAGTCCTATAAAATTGTGCTTCATTAGGCAACTTGTCTGCTGTGTATGGTGATTGGAATGAGAGGGATCTGACACAAAACCAAGAAACCATGGAAGCTCTACGTGACAGGTCCTAAAAGGTCAAAAGCAACTACTTATGTCGCGCTGTGGCTGTGCAGCATTACCCAGATTCACAGTGAGTTTGACCCTCCCTCCGTCCAGCTCCACACGCATCGTGTCGGCCGACTGCTGCGAAGTGGTGGCCAAGAGGAGCCCAAAAGCCCTCTGGGACATGAACCGGAGGGACACGTCTTCTGCCTCCGTGTGCAGCGTCTTGGGCAGTAGCACCTTCAAATACATGCTTCCGTCGTAGCTCACGGTGGTAGCTTCTGCAAAAATCAATTTACCAGAGAAAATCCCCAAGCAGATCAGAGACAATAGCAGGATTTGGAAGGGTGTTTAGTGAAATGGAGAGGAATTGTTTGCACCTGTTTAGTTCCATACACTGCATTCTCTTCTGTTTAACCTTGATCTAAGGCTCAAACCTCAGTCAGCTTTCTTCTTCAGTGGGTCTCAAATTTTTCACACCAAGTACCACTTAAGACAATATTTGGTTTTCCGAATAGCATCAAAGAAAACCCTCGACATTGGGGATGTAAATGTAGCCGTTATAGCTATAATTGTGGATCACTGTATTTGATGATAGTTGATCACTTTATGCTCACATGGCTTCATATGCTGGTGGATTTATTTATCATAGATAGTGTTCTGGAGCTCCAATTAGACCAGATGTCATGTAGTGGATGGTTCAGAACTATTTATAAGTCTATAATAAATGTATACAAAGCATGTGCTTTTTCATTATGAGATTTAATGCTTTCATCTTTGTATTTGGATGTTGTAGACATATATATGTGGAGTAGACGTTATACTGTTCTACATCTGGTTGTCACTACATCTACATCTTCTGTATCATGTCACATCGCAAAATGTTTTTTCTCTCTGTATTATGTTACATGCTACATAGCAGAATGATGTGGTGTCATGTGATCTAGTCAAGTGACTTAAACACCTGACATCAGTTTTTTACTCATGTTTGCCCTGAAGAAGGCCCCAGTTCCTGCTCCATAAAAGATTTTGAATGCCTCAAACTGTCTTTTTCTCAAAACGCCTGACTTTATCAGGCCTAAATTAAGGCTGAACAATGTATGAAAAGGAGATAAAACCAAGAAAAAGTTAGTTCTAAATCATAATATCTTTAAAAGAAGAAAAATACATGTAAAGATTTTACATTATCTGACTATGTACAACCTCTGGTATAACATTTTACATTGCAGTTTCTATTTGTCACAGCAGATGGCAGAAAAGACCCAGAGGATAAGATCAGAGTGGAAAGATTGAAGTCAAATTTCTGAAAGACTTATTCCCATTACAGACCAGCACAAGAGGGATTTCTTGATCTATCCCTCACGCTGTTAGCTGCCAATGGCTAATTTGGCTTGTGTGGGAGAAAGCCATCTGCAAACTAAATGCAGCGTGATTCAGCTTAATGAAGCGGCCCAATACGTTTGTGGTGTAATGGCATTTGTATGATACTGACGTGTACAAATGAAGGACTACACGGTAGGTACAGATGCAGGAACAAGCTGTGGGAACCATTCTAATGGGAACAAAATGTTGTATTGTCATTACTAAACTCCCATGCTGTAGCTCATTAACCAGACCTGTCATTTGAACATACACATGTGATATATTACTGTATATGGGGTACAGTAGGTCGAATAATTGGGAAATGTCCATCCTTTCAGAAGTGAAAGGATGGACATTTCAGAGATTGAACAGTCATTGTTCTATTAAACAGATTACAACAGTCATTTGTGCCACTTTGATCCTGAAATAACCTAAAATTATCTCTATACAAAGAGCAAATGACGTGTTTCATTTTCCATTTTCAGAAGTTCAAGTTTGGGAACAAAATATGTTTTAAATTCATAATTGTGAAATGAAATAAAGCATATAGCAGTGGCCGACTTAAAAGCACATTTAAACTCTTTTTACAATTAAGTATTATATTATCATCAATAACTATCATCACATTGCTGAATCTATGAATTGTACTTTAACGGCGTTGTCATGCAGTGTGTCAGCTCTTACTCCTACAGTTGCTTGTGAATGTATAAATCATAAACGTAATGTCGCTATACTATCTCATTGGATGTACAAACTATCGCTATAGTAATGACAAAGAGAACGATTCCCCCTTTATTCAAAATCTAACCACAGCACCATGCATCAGATTTTGGAGCATCTCAAAAACTGACATGTTTAAATCTGCCACAGATCTTAAGGGTATTTCCAGCAGCCCGTGTGCAGCGACAGACATTACACCTGACAGTACATGATAGACTAAATATCCCAAAGCATCAGTCTTGTGTCTCACCTGTGTCACAGTTGGGGCCTGTGTAGCCAGTGCCGTTGCAGTTGCAGATGTGCCGGTTCCAGCCTTCTCGACAATGCGCCCCGTTGGCACATGTGTCTCGGTGGCACCTCACGTGTGTCTCTCTGGTGCAGAAGCTACTCACACCTGGAGCGCTTTGCACCTCAGCCAGGCGCCACAAATTACGGCTTTGACCGTCAATGAAGAGGTCCCGCACACAGCCCACATAGCCCAGGCCCAGAGTGGCTGTCCACACTTCCGGCGGGAGCATGATGCTGTAGCGGTCTTCGGGCAGACCCCCCAGGTACATGTCTCCGTCCAAGTCCAAGATCTCACTTCCTTCGTTGGCAGAGAAGGGCACACTCTGGCTGTTGACCGAGATAAATCCTGTGGGAGCATTATGAGTCAATGCACTGTTTCATACAACGGCGCTGAGGCAGGTGTGAGTGGGATGTGCAAGTGAGAGGAGAAGAGGAAAAAAAAAAGCTGAGAATGAGGAAGTATAGGCTCTGTTTCTCCTAAAAGTACCAAATCACAAGTGCGAAAAGTAAAAATCCTTTAACTCAATTTCTCTTCTATTCAGTTTGGTGAGATAGTCAGTGCACTTTTGAAAAGGTGAAGGAGCACTTTATGCAAATGCCACAAAGCCAGCGTGATCCCCATTAGGGTGAGCAAACGTATAATTGGTCACTTGTGAAAGCATTTAACAGGTTTATAAATGTCACGCACAGATTACTGCCACCAAAAATATGGCTCTAATTAAAACTTGATATGACTGTTTTACCGCAATGACTAAAAAGCACGAACATGTCAGTGTGACTATATCTGCAATGGCATATGGCAATTTCACAGCTTGAAACCCTTTATACGCCGCGACTAAAAACTAGCACAGCACAGTGACAGAAGAATGAGACAAAAATCCTCCTGGTGCTGCGTACATTTCACACAAGGCTCTCTCACCGTTTCGTCCGTTCCTCTGGAAGTCCACATGGTGCCACTCTCCGTCGTCCAGCCTCTTTTCACTGGCTTTCATTTTGACGCTGCCTGAGCCCATGTCCATCACCATGTAGAGGAGGCCATTCAACAACTCCAGGGCAAAAAAGTCCGCGCGGGGCATCAGGTTCACTTTACAAATGATAGATGTATATTTTATTTCATGTTATGTTGGTTTGTGCTTTGTTATTCTTGCTGGGTTGTGTTAAAATGAGAAAAATGTTCAAACAAATCTATAATATCTAATATTTCAAAATCGTATCAAGCATGCTTACACATTTGATTTGGCTAGATCTCTAATCAGATACCAGTATGAACTCTGGGTTAACAGATCTAATGACTAAAAAATAGTTTTCAAAACCCCCAAATGAAAGGAGGTGTCCTCAGTTATGATAACTAATGGCTAAGTTCAAGTATGACTAGAAATGTCACACATTCTTTTGGCTAATTGATAATTGCGATTATTCAAGACAAATAATCATGACCATTTTAGAAGCAAAATTAAGTTAAATCTATATTATCTTTCTTCTATTGTTAAATAATCAAGTGTCTTCGTGTATTAAACATAACACTACAATTTGATATTATGACATCCATACTGTAAAACATATAGCTTTTACCTTTGAGACTGCCATGGCCGAAAAGGAGGAGCCCGTCGGACTCGCTGGTGCGGAAGTCCAGCGAGATGGCCCCGGTTCTCTTGGTGTTCCACTTGGGAAGCGTCAGGTAAGAGTTGGGCCTGTCGAAGGTGACTGGTTCAAGGGCCTCGACGCTATCACAGCTGAACTTCAGATCACCATGGATACTGATCCTTGGGTCCTGCAGCTCGGCCAGGCGTGACAGCTCCAGCCTAAACTCATTATTCTTGTAGACCACCTAATAAAACGGGAGAGATATGGTGGTGAGATGACCGCTATTTCAGTTTGAATATTACTTATCAATAAATCAGAGGAAGGAGGCAGAGGGGAGAAGGGAGGAAAAAATGTCAAATCATGCGCGGGCTGAGATTAGAAATGCCCAAATGACTTTAATGCAATTTCGGCAAAAGAGTCGGGCTAAACAAGATGATATCTTTAATTATGCGAGTTAAGAAGCAAATGATGGAAAAATAAGCACATTTTTATTGGAGGGAGATTGCGGCTGGCTCCCGCTGCGCTTCGACAGTGACAGAGGAAACAGAGGAGACCCATTGTGATGCTTGTTATTGTTCACAAAATACATCTTTTACCACAATAATAATAATATAAGTATATAATAACAAGTACGTTTACATGGAGTCTGTTTTCACTGTTTGTTACCAATTTGTTCAGGCAACAAGACAAACCAAATGGGTAAAGATAAGACAAAGATAAGGCAAAATTTAAACATTTACATCGAAAATATCTTGCTGACACATAGGAGTACTTAACTGTGGTGCAAAAATTGCTTTAAATTTGGAGGAGGAGAAATCTCTGCACAGCACCCACACATGCACAAATGATTCTGTGAATTTGAAGTATAAAACAGTCCATTACAGTCCAGTCAGAGGAACTAGTGGGTGGTGAAGGGGTGGAATTGATTATTTACCAATGCTCTATTCAAATGTAATGGAAAGTGCTGTTGATTATTTTCATTGGTACATGCTCACCAGTAAACATTACTACCTATTTTAATACACCTTCCATCCTGTTGAGGGACATGATCTCCATTGAGACGAGAATAAAGCCTGAATAAATGCAGATAAGGTTAATGCTAAGCGTTACTTGGCAAGGTAAATATCATATCTATTTAATCTATGCATAATATAACCTTAATTTATAGATATCAAGATTATTTTTAAGACTGAGTAGTGTCAAAAGACACAGAGAATGAGTGAGTCAAGGTCTATCAGAGCGTGTTCATCACAGATTAAAACAACCATTCTTCTCAATTTGTCAATTCAATAGGGAAATATTAAACCTCATCTGATTGAAGACATTTCTATGTCTTCCGTTCTGCCTGTAAATGACATCTCCTGCCCTCAGCAGTAGTGCAAACACATAAGAAACACATGGTAGTGTGGACCACAGTCTAGTCATAGCATGGTATTTGTCTATAATCTTAGAAACTATTTGTTATGTATTTGGTTATTGGTGGTGACGACCACCTGCATCCTTGTGTGGTTTTGCATCAGTTGTAAGTCACCCACAGTGCAGTGTTATCTGGCACATCACACTATGGCCCGTCACCGCCCGAGGTGACACGCCGTGCTACACTAAAGCTGAGTGCTAACAGCAGAACCACAAGGCAATCTGAGCCAATATCACACTTCACACTGCCTCACTGCGACTAATTAAGCATCTGAATTAGATGGTGAAACTGACCATTGAGAAATGAGAGTAACAGGCTTGTTTTTTTACCACAGGAGGAAAGACACTGAGCACAGACAGTTTGGAGATGGTGGCTTTGTCTGCAATTAGAGAAGTCAGACTATAGCCACAAGTAAGGTTTCAAAGACTGATAATAATAGGCCAGTGTGCAAAAAATATGCATAATTTCAATCTTCAACCATATACAAAAATACAAAATGAAAGAAGCATTAAAAGTAACTGTCACTTTAATTTATTTATTAACATGCATAGCACAATAGCACTCAAAATATATCTAGTACACTAGAGCTGTAATGATATGAGAAAATATTGTGATTTGAAAATATTTGAAACAATATTTTCCGCTACATTAAAGAAAATATGTTCATGTTTTAACACATTAGTCAGACTAAGTCAAAATAAGAACTTAACAGAGACAAAACAAAGACTAAATCTAGGCTAGATTAGACTGAATAAGAATAAGCTCTAATACACACACTGTAATGTTGAGTTGAACTGCGAAGAAGTCGAAAACGACATAAGTATAACCAGCTCCAATCACAAACTGACTGTCATCACAACATCAATCTTTATGCTATAGTAGGACTCTTTTATTGTCATGCTATGCTTGAGTATTATGTAGGCTGGGGCAAAATATAGCTTTTTACATGAAGATAACTAATGCAACATTTCAATAAAACTTGATTTATAAATAATTTACAGTTTATTCCTGGTGAGACTTGAATTTCTGACAGCACAAACAAACACCTCAGTTTCCAAAGACCAAGACCAACTCCCACAGCTTATAGCAGAATATTGCGAATACTTTTTGTTGACGATATGAGTCCATTCTTATGTATTTGTTTGTTTATGTTTGTTCAAGGTCACAGCGGTCAAACAATAAGCATAAGACTCGTGTTGTATAAATGTATTGGACTTGTCCAGATGCCGCAGCGCTGTGGCCTGTAGCTAAGGTGTGGACACACAAACTGATTAACAGAGCAGGGCTTCAAAGACAAATTGGTCCCTTCCGTGTTTGTTGTTAGCTGTGGCGCTGACATTCTCCTAAAGCTGGATATTTCTGCTGTACCTGATGAACCTGATGGCCCTGGCTCGTCGGCGCTCACATCTATTATCATCACAGATTAGTCATGCTCCAGACTCCACACACTCAATAAGCACAGCCGACTCAAGAAGACATATATCACCGCACACAGACCCAGCGCTAACACAGCTAATGCAAAAACTCTCTCCGGTCAAGCTTAAATGAGTTAATCTTGTCTTTTTGACAAGGGAGTATAATATAAAGGCAACATTAAGTATTTTAGGCTAAACAGGAAGAAGCTCATTGTTGACGTCTTGAGCATGGTGGATCTAACAAATGTGACCAAAAACTACAAAAATAAGTTGGTTCCATCATCAGCAAGAAGAGCTATGACCATGGCAAGCACTCGAGGAGCTCAATTTGCCAAAATGAATGTCTCTCTTCCCTCTCTTCCCATTTCATGCTGTAGCTCTTCAATTAAATAAAGCCTGTAGGTCCATTATGCTTTTTTTGAGTGATTGGTTTTAAACTATAACGTACCAAGATAATGTCATCGTAGTAGAAGCGAGCCTGTTGATTTTCTGTTAAAAAATGCAGAATTTAGACCTTTTCATAGTTGTATTTCACCATTGCAACCAGCAGGATTTCATTTACATGTTTTTAATGGTGATTACACAACATTCCTGAACTTTAAATGCATCACCTGGAGTCTAAAAAAAACAAGTTAGTACTGCAAATTGGGCGGGTATAGGGGGTAGGTGAACACAGACATTTTCTGAGCACTCAAGCCTCAAATGCAGGATAATACAGGATTACTCAAACGTGCATGAATAAATTGAAATATAACTTGTTTCGTACAATCATAATAAATAATACAACTCATAACATGGCTAAATGCTCATAATGATTGATTTAGTATAATAATTATGTCTCTTTTAAAAAATTTAAACAAAATGAAAAGTCCTTGTATGCATTTTCCATGGCAAGTCAATCTTTTATTTATTTAACATTTATTCAGCCAGGAGAGGCCTAGTTTGTAAAAAACTAAACTCTTTTACAAGGAAGTCCTGGAAAGACGCAGCAGGTACACAATAAACAACATTAACATTGAACAAACTACAGTAAACTAAAGTGTCCTTCTCTTATACGGTAAGCATCGTAACAAACCAACTGTCAAAAATCAAGAACCTGCATCTAGTGCGTCTGAAGTGACACATGTTTGAACCAGGCTGGAGGATTTCCTTTTGATCGCTCAGCCTCAATGTCTTGTGACTCCGCGGTCTGTCATGAGAGTGTGAACAGGGCACAGCTCACAGTCGCCCACGGAGCGGAGGTTGCAGCTTTGGCAGCCGTGCCATGACAATAACCTGTCCAGAAATAGCTCGCACCACACGGAATCATCATGCAGAAAAGAGCTTTCAAATGCTAATGTTGAATATTTTGTTAACAAACACAATTATAGTGAGTCTATTCTAACAAGCTTGTTTAAGTCTGAATTTAGCATAAAACTACATAATTTGGGGGGGAAGTATGCTTCTGCTTCTTTCCTCTGAGCCATTTTATGTGCCAATTTGGAACAACTTCATACATTAAAATGTTTTGGAGCGTAACCATTTTTTTTGGAGTAAAACTTAACGCGTTAATGCAGGAAAAAAGCTTGACAGATTTAATGTTGCATCATGAAAACAGGTCAAAATTGCTGTCAATCTTCTTTTTTTTTTTTTAAGTATTCAATTTGCAACACAATCTTAATAGTTAACAGTGTTGAGACTGAAAAGTAGCTTGAGGGTGGAGACCTTTTGAACCAAATGTACGCTCTCGCAACTTTATAGCAGCAGCCCACATCTTCTGAATGTAAACACAGCACCACCTTTAAAACCATAGAAATACAGCAAACTTAATGTTCATCTTCATTCTGAACTCTTGCCATAAAGTTTGGCTGCTTAACTGTGGACAAACTCACCAACAAACAACACGACCCGGAGAGTTCCATACTTTCTTTGTTTCTAAATCTATTTTAGTTAAATGAGCAGGGCAAGGTTTTAAAAAAATATGTTAAATAGTCTAGTGAATTGTCCGTTTAAATCCCTTAGTGCGAATGTCATATTAAAACAATAGATCAGTTCTTAGCGTTGTTTTTTTGAGGTCTTACATGACTTACAGTTGACACAAATGCACCACCAGCTGTGTGAATGTTTCTGCCCTCAGTCTTAACCGCGCCGTAAAGTGGAACGGCTGACAGTCCAACAGTAATATCAAAAGTGTTGCTGCTGCTTTCCCCACGGTTGATTCTCGACACTTGAAAACAAAGCTCTTGTGGTAATGAAGTCTTTCACGCTCCCTGACTGTACGGCGAGGGGGTCTAACCAACAGACACATGTCAAAATATCATTGCATTCACCAAAGGCCAATGTGATGTGTCCAGTTTCCATAACGTGGCGGCTGTAGCTGTAGTCATAGTTCTAATACCTGCTGCAGCTGCTACTAGCTTAGTCAGGCTTTTTCCTCTCCATTTGCTGGCTTGGAGCTCCTTTATATCTGCAGGCTCCTGTTCTGCCCTTGCTGTTCAGAAGTCCCCTCTGAATGGGCACTTGGGGTAAATGGCACCTAATGAAACATCTATTTATGTATGCAATAGTGGCGGTACAGCTTTTTATAGTGTCTTTGTTTAAGGAGATGACCCAAAGAAATGATGTATCCGCCCCTTTGCTGCTGTGACATTCATGCTAATGGACTTTTTATGATAAAACACAGCATGATTGACTCACTCCTCCTTCCAGTATGACATTTTTCCTGACTTTGAATTACATAATTTCTTTTTTAAATCAGTCTCCAGTCCATTAAAAACGTCTTAGACTGGGCTCAAATTGGGCATTAAGCATTCATTTGCTGCTTAGTCTGTAATCACGAGTGCATCTCCTCCACTTGCATGCTGGAAATAATCTCTGTGGCAGGTACAAGACCCCGTAAGAATACCTCTAAAAACAGTAGCGTAGCATATGTATGTATAGGATGATTGTGCGTGCGTGTTGCTTATTATTAGTGCTCCTGTCTCAGAGGGATTCCCAGAGGTATCCGTGAATGCATATGTGCCGTGCGCTCAGCAGCTGCAAATGTTTCCCCTTCAAACATCCTACAAGGGGAAGATCGATCTGCGAACGCGGGCGGAGATTTTCTATATGCTCTGGTTATCGGGAGGGGGAGGGGCGGGATAGAGTTTCCAGCGGTGAGGTGGGGGTGGTGAGGTGGTGAGGTGGTGCGTCGTGCGGTGCTTACATCTTTGAGACAGCCCATGAAGTTGTTGCTGACGGGAGAGCCGGGCAGGTCGGCCGTGTTCAGGCTGCCCCCGATGTAGAAGAGGTCGTCCGAGCCCAGCATGGTGTAGTCCTCCTGGGTGTAGCCTGTGGTGGTCAGGATCCCATCTACCAGGATAGTCACCTGAGGACAAAGGCACATTAGGGTATTTTATGCGTTCCTTTGTTGCCTTTTAAGCCAAAAATGTCTGGCTGCTAAGATGACACCTGTAGCTGTAAATGTTTCTTATGCATGAGCTGATTAGAGGTGTGAACGCCGGGCTAAAGTCCATTCGAAATCACCTCAACCAAATGTAAGCAGTGTCCGGACCGCACTTTTCGCTGCATGAGATGTGTTTATTGGGCTGTTGATCAGATGCATGGCCACTTTTGTGTTAATGAGTTTTGTGTTTTAAAGATGGAGATAATCACGCACAATGAAAAACGCAAGTCGTCCTGAAAAAAACAAGTCTGAGAGTGTCGAGAGAACAAAAGAGGATCAGACATAATTCCCACATAACCTAGAAATAGTTTAGCAGTTTATTTGAAGCAGGCCGCAGTAGACTTCTTTAGATGTGCGTCTATCCAAAACAGTTTGTGTTTGTATTTTTTGTCATTCATTTTAAGGGCCATTCTTCAACTTGTGAGCGTCCCATCACCAAGACGAGTTTGACGTCCGATACCAGCTTTTTACCTTTGTTTCGATTCCAAACGATTGAAAGGCTGGAATGAGAATACCACTTTTTTTTTTAATTAAAGTAAAAAGATATAATAACAATTCAAGTTTCAATTCAATGTTAAAATATTTGTTTCCTTTATACACATAAAAAAACAAAAACGATCCATGCGCTATAAGAATAGATGGGTGATGCTATAGTTTGTCATGCAGCTTCAAAAGTCCAATTGTGATGAATTATTATCAAACAGATACTTTTATTTGATTGATTTGCAGTTGGGAGGAGCTCGAGGATGAGCCTACTGTGTAGATTTTGGGGGAAATAAGAGTACCCAACTCACACCCAGCACCACAAAGATATTAAATAATACAAGCTGAAACTCCATTTATATATTTCATTGGTATAACATATTAATCAGGTATGCTCTGCTGTGTTTCAAGTTCAGTTAAATTGGATGCAGACATTAGTTATTATGGTCTTCACTAATTAGCACTTACCACAACCCACAGATTCAATTTAAGTCCATGTGTCTGATAATATTAATCCATTTGCAAATATAGCTTTGAATAAATTGGTTCTGAGGAGAAACAAATCCTGTGACAACTCAACAAGACAAAGTTTGGTGACACGAGACACTAATCGGTCCACTACGGTTCACCACGTGCTTGTCTCCATGGAGATGTCACTGCTCTCAAAACTGTCCACAGATGAGCAGGTAGCGCAATCAGGGTCAAGTTACAGGTCAGATCTGCGGAGAGACGACCCCTGCTCACAATGCATGTTTTTCAAGGTCATTATTGGCCCTCATATTTTGTAAAAAAAAAAAAAAAAAGATCATAAATGTTTTACTGTGGAACATTCCAGGCAAAGCAGTAACATCTCCATGGAAACAAGTCAGCATCTACCTCCACGAGAAAACGTACTAAATGCCCCTTTATTAAACAACTAAATTGCATTGTGCCCATGAAACAAATCCAATAACACAAACACCTGCATAATATATAATTGTGTTGTGTCTTTCAACATTGTTCTTAGGTTTTCTGAAGTCCACATGTATAACGGCGTACGTTTGACAGAAGGAACTGGCCTAATTATTTCACACTTCATTTCTTGAAGTCAATCTCTTCTTAATTTAGGATCTTCAAGGCAATTAGAAGAGCCGCAGCTCAAGGGTTCACTAATCTCAGCTGATCCCTGCTTCAGATATATTAGCGCCACTGAAGAGAAAGCCAATACACCATAAATATTTCTCTCACTGACTATTTTAGCACCAAAGCGATGGGAATGCTTTTTACAGACAATTAATTTGAGATGAAAGATATCGGGGTGGCGAGATACATTTCTGGCACAACAAAACAAACAGCTTCTCCTATCATGGGCCTCATCAGCGCTGCAGTCGGGCGCGTGAATGACTGAATAAGGCTCCAATACGGAGAAACACAGATATGCCAGTTTCCCTGACAAAGGGCCTACAGTTGACAATACATCACAACAGCCCAACCACACAATTATAAGGGCAAATATTTATCGTTGTGGTAGTCAAGAGTGCCGAAATAGTGCAACTCTAAAAGCTATAGCCATTTTTCAGATGTCCTGCTCTTGTGAAGCCGTACGTTCACATTTGTTGACTGGCAGCTCAAACTAAAGAGGAATGTAGGTATAGTAAAACATTTGAATATAAAAACAAGTTCTTAAAAGTTATGTTACTAAAAGTGGTGGTAAAATAACATGACCTATAAAGACATGTAATGGTGTTATTGATGCATTCAGGGAAACCAAAAAAATTGATATTTCTAATCATAAAAAAGGGGGAATAACATATTCTTATTTACTTGACGGATAAAAGATTGGCCTCAGATGATTATATTGTTTCAAATGTATGTCATTCTAAAATGACATGCCTATACCCAGGTGTGCATGTTCTGTTGAAATGATGGAACATTTTGCATTTCAAAGGCAAATTGAGAGAGTCAGACATTTTCCTTTAGATGAAAAGAGAGAACACTGCTGTGCACTTATGACATCAGCCAACACCTCGGCTGACCTGCCTCGTCTCAGTGTGTCTCGCATCCGTAAAATCTACTTCTAGTCTATTCCGAGCACCGCCACATGGATTCTGTGGGCAAAATGTAAGTTGCATTGTTAGTCTGGTATCCAGATACTTAAATTGACTTCTAAACTTCACTTGGCAGGCCGTGCATGACCTACAGAACCGGCATATTCACCAATACAGTATGAAAGCATGGCAGGTGTATTAAAACGATAAAATCATCATGAATTATGTTATAAAGATAATTTAGATAATATATTAGATAATATATAAGAATTAAATGATTCAATTGGTTCATACTCTCTGTACCATTAATTATATTAAATTAAATGGAGAAGGTTGTTTCTCAGAAGGGGAAGAAAATAGTGTATACATTATAGATAAGAGTAAAAATATACTTAATTTTGCGTCTAACACGGTCACAAGTATTATGTTATAGGTCTTATGATTGTATTATGATATATCGAATACTCACTATAAATTAAGGATTATCCTTATAATATTCACTCTCCGAGTGTGTATGTAGGGTCGGAACATTGTATAGAAGCTCTTAAAAAAAGGTTCTAAAATTAGATGTAAAAAGCTGTGAAATGATTTGACTTGAGTTTCTCAAGTATTCTGCAAACCCGGCTTTAAAACATTGTAAAACATTGTTTAGACGGTTTGATTCAGCGCCGTACGATCAGATCTGTAGGAGATCAGACAAAAGACTGACCCCTCTATAACATCAGGTTTAGCTTCTCTATTCAGCTGCTGTCAGACATCGATTTGTGTCTTGTGGAGAAACACTGGGTATCTCTGGCCCCGACCACGGGCATCACAGGGGCCAAAATGTACATCTAACAAACTTCAACAAACAAATAGCCTTTATATCAGGGAATTGATTGATGCGGCTGTTCTTTGTGAGACTTCCTCTAGTCGGTTGTCTTTCTTGCCTCACACAGCAGGTGCAGCTCCTGACTTGGTCCAGAGGCAGCAGTTTTGATTTGGACAGCTTTTATCACATTATTATTCGAGTTCTCTACAGACAGTTTTCTATTTAGTTAGTTGAAGCCTGAGAAGATCATTGTAATGCAATGCACGTTTGGTCAAATATTATCTCCTCACAGTTTGCCTTCTGTCTCTTCAGCAAATAATGTGTCCTCCTGGTAATGAAATAAAAGCTATGCAAGGCATTGCCATCTAAACAGGCAAACTAAATTATGCTTTTAGTGAGCTATACCTTAACATAATTGTATTTTTCTAACTAATGTATAGTGTAACTGCCAATGTTTTTTTTCTTAAAAGCAGACTGTGAATGTCATGAGGATAGACGTATAAAAAAAAGAATAGGTAAAGATATTGTGAGTTGTGGGGACAAAAAGTACATTTAACAACATTCAACATCAAACATGAAATTAAACTAACTATAAGCTATATATCTAAGCTAAAAGCAGTTTTGTTTGGCTGTGCGTTTGACTGAAAGGATTTTGTTGGCAGTCTGCTCTTTTATGTCTTAAACGGTTTTGTGATTTCTGTCATGTCTGTCATGTGTGATTTGAATGCATTTTTTCCCTGTTGTGTGAAGTACTTTGAATGGCGTTGAGGTATACAAATGAACTTGTCTTGCTTAACGACCTCATTCCGCCCCGCCAACCTTTCCCTCTTTTCTCACATGATCAGCACATTCATCGTAATCTCAATTCCAGGAAACTTCATTGGTTTAAATGGAGAACTAGGGAAAGCTTTTGCCCCTAAGACATGTTATAAAGTAGATTTGTGTAAAATGTCCAATGTTCACACGCACCAACAAGTCAACAATGCACCGGTTCCCCAGGAGTGGCCCGAATACGGCTTCTTAGTCTGAGTAGAACTTATTTTCTCTGGAGGTCGGCAGCCTTATGTTAACTAATACAATAGAGCCTAGATGGGCGCCCAGGTGGGTCTAGAAATAAGGTGTATAAGTACTAACATGCTTGTATGTATGCAGCCAAACCAGTAAACCTGTGGGAAACACTGTACTAATCTTTGTACTAGCAAAGCAAGGGAACAATTTTGCTTCCCAGGCAGATCGGTACTTTTAACTGTATATTCTTTCAAATGAATCATATATAGGTTTGTATTGCTATCGTGAACATGCCCACATTGTCAGAAACATTTGAATATAGTTCTAGTCCACCCCAAATAATCCTAAAATACCAAGCTTTCTAAAGGTATTGATTATCTATACTGCAAATGGCCCCAGGGGGCTAGCGACCTTTACTCATACTTTATTCAAACTCCACCTGTAAACCTCATTGTTATATCGCCGGACATTTATGACCCCATGGCTAATACTTAACGCTTTCTATAATTAGCTCATCTTCCTTGTCTGGCTTCCTCCACTTTTGAACCAGTGGTGTATTGATGGTAGTGGAGAGTAAGACAGAGCAAACATGGGGCAACAGTGGGTAACATGAGTGCACACACCAACCCCACCACCGCTCAGTCCCATAAGTAAGAGTATGCATCATTGATAGGGGTCAAGGAAGGAGACAGCCTGACGAGACCCAATCAGTGCCCCGTGGACAGTCAAAGAAAACATTGATGCTAAGGGGGATAGCGCCGCGGGAAATTGGACCCCGCAAAAGCACCACTGGATCTAATAAAACGTTTCCAGCACCCGTCTCTTGGGAGTTCCAGTTCCCCATATCTACATGTCAGCGAGGTAACTTATCTGTGGGGGAAAGCAATTTACACAGGGATCAAATGCATGGTTGAAAGCATAAGTGACGTTGCGCGCATTGGATTGCCACTCTCCTGCAGGCAGCCAGAGGAAATAGATGAGGAGGAGGGGGCCGTGTGAGTGCATGTGAATGTGACAGCGTTTGAATCTAAAGCTGATGATAAATGACTGAAACATGTAAATGCAGGCGATGTGGCAAAGCCCATTTCACAGAGAGGTGTTCAAACACTGATTTTAGACTAAGATTAAATAAAAAGGAAAAGAGAGCTGCTTCCTTTATTCCTTTTTATATTTGTCTACTGTAACATTTACTGATGCTCAATCATAATAACAGGTGAATAGAATGACAGGTACATAGTGATAACATGTTAAATGAATTCAAGGACGTAGTTAAGATTTTTGTGATTCCTGCCACATAAGGAGAACTGATTATAATGTGTCTGAATTGTGTGTTTGTGTAGCAGACAAAATAGCTAGTGACTACACTCTAGATATACATCATGGAAATACTGTATATATCAAACTGTGGCAAAAAAGGCAGTTTTCT
The DNA here is from genome assembly GCF_026437365.1 of Eucyclogobius newberryi. Taxonomy (NCBI): domain Eukaryota; kingdom Metazoa; phylum Chordata; class Actinopteri; order Gobiiformes; family Gobiidae; genus Eucyclogobius; species Eucyclogobius newberryi. The sequence goes on from NW_027315779.1 coordinate 14,875,811, forward strand.
CCCATAGGGCTAAAAGATCTGCACTTAAAGTAGCTCCAACACCATTTTGTCAGATCATATCGAACAGGGGTCACTAATTAACTTTCATCCAGGTCCAGGTCGAAAATGAAAATCACACATTTGGAAAAAAAAATCTTATTTTGGCCTTTTCTCAGTTTCACCGAGACTGACTTGTGGCGGTTTTTCGGGTGGCGAGTCACATAATATTATAACATTATATTATAACATGAAAAAAGCGTTATTTTCACAATTTACAAATTCATTAATTTCATATAAAATAAATTAATGATGGTATTAAAAAAAAAAAAAATGTTTGATTGCTCTTTTGAGCAAGTAGATATTAGGTAGAATATAAAGCTGACATGAGATGTGGAGCGGGGTATAGAGGAATTTGTTCATACCTAATGATATGCCAGATTTATGAAACGTTAAAAATGTGGCAAAATATGATTGTTTTTTTTTCAAAATATTTCAGTCAAATCTTATCCCAAATAAAAAAATCCCTTGAGTACATTTCTTGTATCTAACCAGTCAACAAAATAAAGCAAGAAATGAAAGCTGGCTCTGTCAATTTTTCAGATTAATTTGTCCCACATGTGTGAAGGTTTTGCCATTTCTGACATAAATAGTGTCTTGAAAGTTAATCCTTGTGGGATTAAACACATGTTTGTTCTTGCTCCAGTTGTCCTTGATGAGGAGTAAACCTTCGGGCCTTGTGTTTGGACTGAGAACAGTGGATCACAATGTGACACACTGGCTCTACTCATTATATAAGGCTCTCTTCTGCTTTCCCCACCACAACTCTGAATCCCTGTCTGACACCAGCGCCAATTCTCTGCTTGTTTAGGCTATTTAGTTCAAAATCAAAAAATCGATGTGACCATTATAGTTGAATAAATGTGCGGAAAGTCTGTGACGGCCACTGTAAGAGGCTCCTCGGCTCTCCACCAATAAGGAGTGCTTAAATCATGATAGTGCAGAAAATCTAAGTGGTCATTATAGGCGGCCTCTATGCGACAAGACAGAGGTCAGAGTCAGTAATAAGTGCAAGGACAATAGAGCGGAGCTAAGGCCAATAGATGAGAAATATTCGACAGAAGCTAACGCAGCTAACAGAGACCGCCACATGGGAGCGCGGCTACCTTGACCCGTACAAGCCTAATCCCTTTACATGGCTCATGATGAGCCAGTTTAATGGAGAAGACACCACTGAAGCACATAATCATAATTGAGAACCATTTTTCTTTTTTGCGAGCCAGCTAAGAATGTGAGAAAAGAAACGTCTGAATGCTGCAGTCATCAAATTTGGGGCTAAGCTTCAGCATATCATTAAGGCATATTAGCAAAAGGCTCCGTACAGTGGCTGAATAATAGCGCACACAGCAAGAAAGCACCTGGTGACCAGTACAGACAGTGTGTGCATTTTGTTTCCTCTGTTCTTGTTTTAATTCAAAAATATTGCATAGTTTGAGTGGGTTGGCTTGGCTTTCTGGTACAAGTATCCATTATTTATTCACTCTTGGTGGTAAGAAACATAAAGTTCCCTAGTTGTCCTGGGGTAGACTGTCTGCAGTTCCATTCCTGACCTGTCAAATCACTATTGTGGAATATTATGCCCCATTTGGAAGTGTTAATATAGTCTAAACAGTGTCACATTATAAAAATTTAAAATCTGATTTTGATACTAAGAAAAAGGCTTTACCCTCGCTGCTTTATAATGTTACATGCATTGTGTCATTAAATTAAAATGACACTTTACTTGAGCTTGCTGTGATTTAAGAAATATCAATATAACTTTTTTATGGATTTCTTTCTATCTGCTCAAAATGAATGAATAAAAAGTATTTTATTTTATGAACGGGTATCACAATCGACCACATGACAGGTTGTACATTAAAGTTTTAAATGGCATGATGCTCCCCTAAGAGTCTGTGTTTTTACAGACAGAGTACTCTTCATGAGACTCTCGTGTGTAAAATTGGCAGAGTGCACCTTCATGGCTTTTTCATCCTTATGAGCTAAAAGCCTCTAATGCGTGTGCCCTGTCCACACAGACAGGTACCTTTGGAGAGACAGACTTTTCTGTTTGTTCACACACAAATGATTGCTCAGGTTAAAGGAAGCCCTCCACGTTCTGTTTGAGTAGATATATAAAAACTGGCCTCTTGGAGCTCCATTGTAAGAGACATGAGCAAATCTATAATAATTACAACAACCTTTATCAAGGTAAGAGTTCAAGGCTTCACCATTATGAGGAAAGATGCTGGTTCAGAATGGAAAACGCTGTACTAAAACTCTCCATTTTTCAGAAATGTCATCCTTGGCCCATTACTGACCTTTCAGGTAATCAACTGATTGTAGATAGATAGATATTACATTTTATAACAAATTAGAAACACAATAGAGCTTTCAACCACGTTAAATTGTTTTAGATTCTCATTGACTTTTTCATGTTATAATTAAAACAAACAGAAGGAACAAACAGAACAAGAGAGTGAAAACTAAAATCAAAAGGAAGTGTTTGTTAAATGTGTCCATGTTCAAAGTAAGTCAGTTTTAACATTTTATGAATGTCCAGCCTTATCTCAGTCCAGTCCTTGTCAGTCGGCTAATTTCCCGTCATCCATTTATTTGTTATTGCCATTTTCAGTGCAGCCAAAAGTACATTTGGTATCCATTAATCATCTCCATCGCAGGAGTCCTACATCCGAGGTACATTGTTTTAATGTGAATAATAGGGTGATCACAAAAAACACGGTAATAATGGCCACTTGACAACCACCGTTTCACCAGCAGTTAGCAGATCCCTGTGAGTAATTTGCACTTTGACATGGTGTTTGATTCATTTCTTGGTTATAATAACTCGTTTCTCCAAGCCAAATGATTCCTTCAACAAATGAAAGCTTGTCATTTGATTTTCTTTTACAGCCGTTTAAAACACTTTCATACCTTTTGTAATCCAGACCTTAAATCTCAGGTCAGTGCGCGTTTGGTGTAAAACTTTGGTCTTAAGCCGAAAAGCTTAAAATTATAATATCTTTGTTTATTTTGTATTTTTCATTAGCTCTTTCCACGTCCAAAGCACAGATTTTACACAAGGAATCTCAATTTCCTCTACTTCACCCAATTGTTTGTCCCTTCTCATTTACACACTCAACGCTGTATCCAGAGTGATTCATGCACGCTTGAGTAATCATTATTCTTTTGCAATCAAGATTCCATTGCTCCAAATAATAAATAAATCCTGTTTTCCCCTACCACCCAAACATGGCTACTACATGCTTTCTTTTCTTTTATTCTTAATTTTCTTAATTGGTGAGTTGTGTAGGCATTTTGGCACAAAGGGGGCAAAATTCCACTGCTCGCTATTGTGAACGGCATCTATCCATAGCATGGTCCAGCAGTTTGTCTCCGATGATCAGCGGGTGCCAAACGTATGTCTTCTTCAAGCAAAAATGAAATGCATTGTGGACAAAGGGGTTCGCCAGTGGTCAGATCATCAGCGCTTTACACTTTCCACACGTCAACGTAGGACTTCATTTAGAAATGCAGAGACATGTGCAACTCATTTTCAACTTTGAACCTTGTACTTTGAAGACAAATACTAATAGAAAAATTCTGGTGCACGAATGTCAAAAAATGTATACCCAGATACTAATCAATACTAAAACTACCATAAGAACTTGAAGACCACAATGTAATATAAAAGGAACTATTATTTTGTGTTGAAAACAACTTGCTATTGTCAGCCACAGGGAGTTAACAGATTGTAATACGCATCTGCCCCAAGTAAGGAAGGACATACAATATAAAACACTACTTCATATACTATTCACTCTAATGTAATCGTGCACTCGCCTGTCTGAGATTCCTGGTGACTCTCACGTCATGCCACACGTTGTCGTTGAACTTTCCGCTGGTGGGTTCGACCAGGGCCTCGAAAGCGCCAGAGCCCAGGTTTATGACCAGCCACAGCGCTCCGTTTCTGAGGGACAGGTTGACGTAGTCGGCGGACTTCCCCGTGTGGAGCAGGAGGCCGTTCCTCTGCAGCGTGCGGAAAGACAGCGTGATCTCGTCCAGGCTGCTCTGAATGGGCGTCTGAGAGAGATTGTAGCTGAAGAACTCATTGCCTTTAAAGGTGGCCACAGACTCCTCCTGACCTGAAGTCCAGAGAGAAAGATGTTAGGATGTACAATGTAATAGTTGAATCAATGTGTGTACTACTACTATTACTCTAATACTACTATACTATAACTACTAGAGCTATTATATCAGTGGTTCTCAAATGTTAGCACAAAACCTAACCTGTAATCTGCACACAAAAGGTCAAATCCTACAAAAAATAAATATTTAATTGCAAGCCTACCTTTGCCTGAACCAGGACCTAAATAAGGACTAAGAGTGCATTCATACTTAGTGTAGGTTTAGTTTGAGTCCAGGTTCAATGGTTTTGATGTGGTGAATGTGGAAGTGTGAACGTACCCTAAATATCAGAAAGAAATAAAAACCTCTAAAATACAGAGAAAATGGGACTAAACCAGTTTGTAATGGTAACGTTTTGTCGTTTACCCCACTTGATCCATACTTCATTGAGGACTAACCACCTGAACCCAAGTTTGAGAACCACTGCTAAAGAAATAATATATAGTCAGTTGTATTTTACTCATGTAGAAAATAGTGGCCATTAATCTAACGTGTCATTTTGAAGCATCAACATAAAAGTGCCGGGCTTGACTGCACAGTTAATTTACTACAGAGGCACTGGTCCAAGTTGTTCTAACTGATATGGATTCAAGTTTTTCAACCTGAACAGATGCGAAAGAATAAGGAGTACTAGTGTTTTCACAAGCAGCTTATGTAGAAGAATATAGTGGGCAGTAAAGCAAGACTGACATACATCTTGATAAGACAGCAATAGAAACAGATATAGATATTTATGGACACAGCAGTACAGTTGTGTTGTGTTTGACATAATATGAGAACCTCCTGCCAAACGTTGGTGGTCACATACTTCACCTGTTCTCTAAATACAAGCCGTTGCAAGCTACAAAACATAAGCTAGATTTGTTTGTACAGTAAAATGTTGACTCGCCCAGGCAATTTAGACCGCCCATACAAGTATTCCCATTAGTCCCTTTTGTTTGGAAAATGCATTCACTTCCCTCTTGAGAAGACGTGACTTATTCAGCCGCGTTGAGTGGCTGCTTTCCCAGGTCAATAACATGTTTTTTTTTTTCCATAGCTTGATTTTGTGAGGCTGAGGAAATTGCTAAGTGCTTGTATGCATTTGCCTGAGTATAATTTAGCAAAACAAATCTCTCTATTGTTCTAAAGATTAATACTTATGCTGCATTTATAAACTATGCACAAATTCTCTCCAAGTCTGGCTGTGTAATTTCCATTCATTGTGATCTGGTGTTGCCAAAAAACATTTGTGGATGACCCTTGGAGTGCAGTGAAGGTCTAAAAGGGATCAATCATCCTGTCTGGGAGCGCAGTAAGCCACAGTGCCCCTGTCTTTTTTAGCCCTGAAGACACTGTGGACAGACTATTATCGGCGCTGAGATTGTTTACTTTGCTGCTGGCTGCTTACAACAGCTGTTATTGCTCCTGTGTCTTTTAACAACACAGGTGAAGCCCAAAGACATTGTGCTTATTACCTAAAAGTGCTTTGAGGTGAAGAAGGTATCGCCTCTCAGGCTTTACTACCGGCCCTAATCTTGTACAGTGCGGCTGCAATGACACTACACTGCAGAAGTCTAAGTATACTTTCCATTATGCAGTTAAGTCCACAGTGCCCCATATGTCCGGGGCACAGATGGTATTTAAGGATTGACACTTTTGGTCCAGAGGGACAGGGCAGTGGATTCAGCCGTCCCAGCACGAACACTGACCATGAGGTTTTTGCCTGTGTCTCCAGGATAGTTTATGGTTATATTGCTTAGTATATTACATCTAGTTACAATGTTGTATGTTGCATTTGTAGCCCACTTTATGCAAACCAGGTCTTACATTATTTTTGTTATATTTTTTTTTTTCTTTTCATTATAGTGTCATCTTTATCTTAACCATTAGAGGAATCAAAGAATTCTATATAATATTATCCTCACCTCGGTACACCTTTGCCAGTATTAGACTTTATAACAATGTAAATGACTTACAGTATGGACATAAAGTGGGTCTGTAGGCGTCTGACTATCATCTGGATATTGTAGTTGTAAAGTCACTCTGTCTCTACCCTGTTACAAGCTGCTCTCCTGTCTGAGCGCACTCTTCCTCCTCTGCTGCATCTCTGCAAATCAATGTCTTATTTTGTTTATCTGTTTTGTTTTTTTCTATTTCTGGAAAACCAATTGTGGTTGTGATGTTGGTTTAAACAACTCAAACTGATTTTTTTTGCCAATATATTTTAAAATATTCATAAAAGCTTGCTTTAGCTATATGGAAATTAGAGTTGCGTTTGCTTTAGAATGAACATTTCACAATAAGAGCCTGAAATTTACCCGTCTGAATCTTTATCTGTCTGAATCTTATTCACAGCCTTTCTGAAAAGCTAGAACTGTGTTTCATTTGTGATTGGGATTGAATTACATCTATTAAAAAAAAAGAGTCCTGCCTCACGTAATAGCAGAAATAAGGTCGAAAGTGAATCACAGATATTATTTGTCTGGTGGTTAAAGTGTAAATGCTGGCTGTGAATATTGTATAAAACTGGCGGTGTTGCAGTTGGGTACTAATCGTCGCCATGGTCCAGGCTATGGCAACAGCTCGAAGGTTTATTGAAGTGAATGTTTATTCCCTCAATCAATTACAGACTAGTACTTCTTATTTACTGGTGCATGAAATGGAGCAATTACATCTAGACTTCATCTTATGACAAATCACGTGGCGGGGGGGCTCCAGGACACACTGTCTGTATGTAATAAAACATAATTTCACCCGTGTACATGCGTTTGGGCGGTGAGCGTTTCAATTAGATGGGACGATATTATTGTCTTGCCATGGCATGAATTAAGTGACAGAAGTACAATGTGTAATCTATTTTCTCGATGTTAGCGCTTGACTCATTTACATAGACATTCCCTCGTTATTCCGCGTAATTCCGAACTCAAGATATTTTTCATTATTATTGTGGCTGCTTACAATGTACAATGATCCGAGCAATAGCATACAAAATCTTAATGAGGCGTAAAGTGTTGCAAGAATCCTCTAATGTATTCCCATTGGCTCATTTATACATCATTTTGAATCATTGCTGGTGCACGGTTTGGTGTTTTCAGTCAAAACAAGGCAGCGAAGAGTTGATTTCTCTGTAAAATGATGACCAAAGAAACATTAGATGCAGTGTGTTATTGTGGTCTTTGGAGATGGACCACCGATCACCATGGCGACTGAAAAAGGACTTTCTCTGACTGGCGCTGCACTAATTGCTTACATTAAAGAGGCAAATAAACATGTGGTGGACAACACAAAGGACAGAATATGCTCAGCTCCATGTCTGCAACGCTTTGTCTGATTCTCCCCGCATCATTAATAACGACTTCAAAGGTGTAAGATTTCAGTGCTACTACAGTGTACCATCTAGTGCAAGAATCGCTATTAAAGCACTAGAGGAGCCAATTAAATATGAGGACATTTTGTGTAAGTCTAGCCGGCTTTAAAATCATTGTAATGCATCAGGAAAGATGAGTAATTAAAGTCTAATAGGAGGGTTGTAAATGAATAATGCCTTGACATTACTGATACACTTATAAAAGACAGACATGAATGAGTTCTTATGTTATGCAGTCATGTAATGCACAATTATACCTTATTTCTTCCTTGTCAAAGTATTTGACCAACCAATAGTGGGTTTAAAGTGATACATCTGACATTACACCTACTGCTGATGCAAGATATAAAAATAATAGTGACCAGATGATATAACCCAGGATCTAATATAGACAGTGTACATGGTACAATTAAAAAAGGAAGCGATACATATACAAAGTTGTAAGATACTAGGGATGCAACGATACTTGATACATAAAATAGTTTGATACGGGTTGTACAATTCAATAAATGTGTTGTCGTATATTTTGGTCCTGAAATGAAAGCTTAAGCCTACAGTACCTTGGTACTTGGTGCAAAATGCTCCACAGAGGCTTACTGCTACTATATTCTAACAGAGGTGGGTTTGATCTTTTAGTTACTTTTAATTTTACCCATAGACCAGGCAATTACAAAAATATGAACATTTTAAAGCTCTAAAATAGCTCGTAAATGTATTTCAGTGGTCAGACAGGGGAGTGCTGTGGGTATGTTAAGAGTAGGGGAGTGTGGGGAGGGGCTACTGTCTGTGGCTGCAGATAGTCAGGAGGAAAGAGATTAAATCATCAAAATAAATCCTAAACTCCGTAAAATGGAAAGTTTTGGCTGTATTAAATGTATATTATACAAGAAAGCAAAATTCTTACAAATCCAAACTTGTACATCATTAAACTAAATGACTGTGACTCATTACGTAAAGACTACTTCACGGCTGTCGAGCTCTCATTTATTAGAAGAGACCCAAAAGGTATCAAATCCAAATCATATTGTGACCCATGTATTAGGACACGTATGGGATCACGACAAGACTGCATCGTTGCATCCCTATAAGATATAAACTTGATGTAATGTGATCCGTCGTCAAAATATCTGGACTTAATTAGGTGCACCGGTCATTGTATATTCATACATTATATTCAAAGTCAATGTCTTTTGTGGGCCCTGGGTCTCTTTGTACGTCTACTGCCGATGAGAAAGTCCTTGTGGAGTGATATTGTTAGCGTGTGGGCATGTGATAACGGCTCACATTCAAAATACCATTGCAATTCCAGCACTCATAAAACATTACCATGAATATTCATCACCTATCGAACACAAAGGAGTCAGCTGCAATTCAGAAAAGAATTTGAATGTCATTTGAATGTCACAGAACCTGCAATGAATACAAAACAACACACAAGGTGTTTTGAAGTCGGAGGTGTTCAGAAATCCTATTTGGTTTGAGTTCTAAAAAACAGAAAGTGAAAAAGGTATTCCCAGTGCAAACCTGACAGACATCTTCAGCTTAAGACACTTTATATTTCCCCTTTTAAACCAAGCTGAAGAGATGCGGTGATGGATTACCTTGTCGAAAAACTGCGGCGGTCAAAGGTGATGTTCCAGTAGATCAGTCAGTGGTCAGGACAAGGGTTTGACGGACACAAATTGAGTGAGTAGTGAGCATAACATGACAGGAAGCAAAAGGAATAGGCAAGTATGAGAAAACAGGAGAGGATTATTAGTGCAGCACAGTTAACTCAAATGATTACAGGGAAGGGGCAGAGGGATGTGTGATTAGGTGGCTGGTAGGGAGAAGCAAACCAACAAACCCCATACCTTGGCTTTTTAACATCAGGTGCGCCAGACCTTGAGGGAAAGAACAGAAAAAAGGATACGAAAACAGGAAGTTCATAAAGAAGTTTGGGAAAAACGAAAGCATTGTCACAATGTTGGACTGCAGTTTGTGACAGACATCCTTGGGGAAGGTACGGATGTCAAAGTCTGAACTTAAAGAGAAAAGGGAGGGTTCCAACTGAAAACACACAAACATCTCAAGGGAGAAGGAGAGGGGAGGCAAGGAGAGAAAAAAACATCTGGATAGGTGCAACTCTACAGGTAGTTGCTCTCACAGATGCTTTTTCCAAATGGAACACATATTGTATGTAGACAGCGTTTGAGATGTACCGGATATGCGCTAAACCTGCTAAACGCTACACATGCTAATCCCATATGCGTGTAAATTTAGCCACATCATTTACATGTGGCTCAGCTTTACAACGTGCTGATATTTACATGTGCCGTTCTACTTAACCTCAGATACAGGCTCACGCCGCCTCTAGTCATTTCACTCTATAGGCCGTGTGCAGTGGGCGGGGCCAGCTGTAGGGCATCAGACGTAATCATCATGTACAGGAACATGTCACCGAGCAGCCAGAAACCAAAACCTTTCTGTCTAAAAATAAAAGCATAACAACTGCAGCGAGTTAGAGCTTCACTGAGTCCAGACCGACCCAAAACAGGTCAGCCAAGACAAAAAAAAAAAAGCCACATCCCACCTCTCCTCTGACAGGAAGCAGAGGAGCGAGGAGAGCGAGGGAAGCAGCACTGAGCTAAACACAGATGCGCTGCTGCAGTCGGCATAAAGAATTTAATAGTGTCACCGCCGTACACACGCACAGACAGACAGACTTAACATTTCTAAAATAGAAGCAGGCCGGGTGCATTCACAGACATTATTCCGAGTCTTTTCAAAGCAGATGCAAGTGCCAATATCTTTGAGGCGCACTCCAAGCACGCAGACTTGTCTCGATGGGTCGGCCGAAAATGACAAGGCAACACTCAGCAACACTTTGTGCAGAGGTTTACGCGGATGACACAATACAAGACTGGGGCTGAGCATATGAGCCCCGTTAGCCAGCCGACACAAACAGCTCATCAGCAACAGCACGAGAAGAACGAGGCTGTAACCGGGCCACAAACTGGATCAGCCACAGACGCCCCACACCGTTGTGATTGGACGTCGGCTCATTAACTGTACAGAGCAATGAGTATTCGAGGTAGAAGTACCACGATAGTTGTACAAATCTACCGGAA
>NW_027315779.1:14891472-15021472 GCF_026437365.1 Eucyclogobius newberryi
CATCAAGCCAAGGACAACGCAGAGCTGCCGCCAAACAGCACATAAAGTTGTACGAAGGGCAGCATGAAGTGGGGCTGCTGTGGGGAGCAAGATTGTGCTCTTGTCATTGTTGTTGTGGAGAATCCTGCACCGGGGATTGTCTCTGTGCCACGCTCTAATCCAATAAACATTGTGATGCTCTCTCACAGCAGCGCGCCACTCTCAACACTGAGGCCCAAAGCCGGCTAAACTACAGACTGATTAAAGCACAGTTTTGGACCAGAGGTACTCAGATGAACACTCCAAGTACAAGCGTAACTGTATAATTTTACACAAGAAAAAAAATTACAGAACTACCCATATAGATTTGTAGAAATAAAAAATAAATCCATGAACTAAACTTAACAATGCACTTTTTTGCAAGATGTATTAAACAGTCCGGACTGTTAACTGTTTTCCACATTATCTGTCCCCAAAGTATATGGATAAGAACAATTGATTAAACTGCATAAGAAGGCACCAATATATAATTTTGGACAATCACAGTTTTTATATCTAGTTACAAAACAATCAGGAACATTTGGGGAAAAGAAGAAAAAAGTAGCCGCATTGGCTCTTGGATAAAGGGTAAAAGTATGTTCAAAACCCACTATAAACAATCATAAAAACCAGCAGAGCGGACACATACGACAAATGGCACCATAAAAGTAATCTATATTAAATCAACAATCCAATCTCAATTTATGAACCCCACTTGATCCAAATAAGCTGCTATGGATAATCATTTTCTGAAATGCCAACATTTCCATCATTCCAATATACTAAACCAATTGCCTCTAATAACAAACTGTACACAAGGGCCTAAACCAGCAAAAAGCCTGCATCTTATTAAATGCATGCTGTATTTTTTCTCCTCCAGCATTCATGTTCAATACAGTCATATACTAAAGACACTGCACATCTATTTTTGCCCGAGGTGTCACTGCCCAATTTGAAAAAGCAGGTGTGCGCTGGGCCACTGTGATTTATCATGTGTGCTGCTGCCCTCTCACAACACACTGCAGCCGTTCGCACAGAGATGGATGTCTTCCTCTGACAGTGCTAAACAAATGTTCCTCGTCAATCTTTGTTTCCACTCTCCGACCTCGTTAAAAACAAGTCTATTTCAATTACAGTTGGTTAAAGGTTGCAGATAATCAGATGTATGTCTTTCCCCTTGTTAAACGTTAGCTAAATGTTGTCTTGAAGGTTTAGAAGCGCCAAAGGGGTGTCATGATCCTCCATCTCAGTGGTTCCCTACCGTTTTATAGTAACCCCAAAATGATGTACCTTCTATATCATGTACTGGGTTTCTTTGTCATTTAAATGTCTTTTATAGTATATTGCCATTAATACCTTTATATTTTCAAAGAACATTAAATAGCCCATTACTATTCAGTTCTACCTTTCTTTTAAGATCTGAAATCATTCCAAGTGGCAAGTGCTCGTAAACAGAGCTCCAAGTAACAACACATTTTCTTGCGTAGATAAAGAATTAAAGTTATTCTAAGACAAAACAATGGATTCTTGCCACGGACACTTAAAATAAGTGTCCAAATTCATCCAAATAGTATTATTCCAGATAATGTAAAACTGTTGACGTGACACTTTTTAATCTACTTCAATTGAATACAAAGAGCATCCAAGTCCAAGGCCTTGATAAAGTGGAGCAAAGGACAGACCATTAGGAGGCAGAGGATTTGATGTTTTCATTTTGCCGTTCTGCTGACATCTTTCATTATCATTGCATATAATCTATGTTGTAACACAACACAGCCCTAGTTCCAAAATGTCACTTCCCTAATTTAAACCCTGCTTTTGCCCATCAATAATAAAGCCACAGGTATGAAGCACAACAAAGACTTTCTTCTGTAGAGCGGAGTCTCTGAGGATAACGCAAAGAGCCTGTGTCAGTGTTTGTTCACCTGATTCTGTCAAAAAGCTAATGGTTTTCCCCTTTTGGGTTACTCCATATAAACAGTACAAGGCAGTTATTTTTATACAGAAATGCTCAGTACTGCAGCACTACTACACGCTGACTGGAGCACAATCGCCCGCCATTTCAGTGGGTACACTGGCTCTAATCCCTCTAGATGCATTCCGTCCGTTAACCACTGAAGTTTGACCTACAGTACGAGGAAAAGACATTTGCACTATGTAACTTTATTTCTCCCCTCTCCAAGAAGATGTTATTGCTTAGCCCAGTACATGTTCCACAGTATGGTTGTTAGACTTCTGTTTCCGCGGCGTTACAAGTCAGGGCTGGCAAAAAGTACTGGATGCAGGATAAGATGAATGACTTACTGTGGAACATTCGAGGCAAAGCAGAAACAGACCATGCACTACAAATGCTACATAGTGCACCTTTCAGCTACTTGTGACTGATCTGAACACTTCAAACTGACTCATATTTGCACAACCATCTCCATGATTTAAGAAGAATGGTCCATAAAAAGAGAAAGTATCCAGTGAGTGGCAGTTTTGTGTTGCAATAACATTTTAGAACGGATATGCGCAGACCACTTTATACCTAATGATATAGCTAATAAAATGACCAGTCAAGCCATTTCAAAGCCACCTTTAAAATGAATGACTGCGGCCTTTAGATCAATCAGGTTGACAGCGGAGGTCATGACACCCCAAATAAATGCGGAGGAAAAAAGGAGCTTTTTAAAAACTCAATCAGCATTATTGCCTTTGTGATGTGCAGTAGGAATGTTCTCCATAATGCGCACCACCCACTCGCTCTGCAGACCTCTCCAGTCACCTTGAGCTCTCTGATTAGCCACACAAAGAGAGTATCCAGCACATTAAGCGCTTTTCGTTGACCCCCTTGACCAGTGATAGTCGATTTTATTTTATTTTCTATTTTTTTTGTCCTTTTCAGCTTTTTAATTTGTTGGATGTCAGAACTGCAGTCCAAACCGACAATCAAAAAATCCCTCAGATCCTGAACACACACAAAGCATCGCGCATGGATGCTGTGGTGTTAGCCTTTATATAAAAAAAGAAAGAAAAAGAAATACATATTGTTTGTTAAAGTACTCATTATGATGCATTGTCTTACCTTCCACTTCCCTTTGGATACCTGCAGAGGGGCATAAAGAAACAGAGGGACATTAAATAAAGCGTAATACATATTCATTACATGTTTGCCATATAATTACCATATCTGTGGGCTTCACAATGTACTATGACAAGGTTAGGTAAAATATGAATGCATGGTGAGTCAAGATAAGGCCCGGTGTCAGCGTTATATAATTATACTTTGGCAAATGCAGTGCTAACGGTGGGATGGGCTGTGTAGCTGTATTTAGTACAATAATATGAAGACGTCTATAGTGTTTGTTATATGGGAGTTTTTATTTATTTATAGGAGATCTTCTACTGAAAGTGTTTTTCAGACTTTCTATAAGTGATCTGTTCTTCTGTATCTACATCTTATCTTATCTTACCTGCGTTGCACCAATGAAATTTCCCCATGTGGGACAATAAAGGAATATCTTATCTTATCTTATATGCAGAGTGGTCTTGTGCATATGTTCATTTTGGATGGTGGTAAAAAGGCATCCATCTTCATATGTGTGGGTTATTTATAGCCCAGGCGTCTCCAGTGACTGCACTGGCGGGTAATAGGAAATACACGTAATGCAATACAGTGTCATCTTTTATATGATGCAGGTAGTGTGGTCTGGGAATGTGGATTGCTTCACGCGGTGGATAGGAAGCTTTGGATACTATGGAATTGCATTACTGACAATAAAGGCAGCATATGACAGAGGCAACTTCACTATACTTAAGAAAATACGCTTTGAATGGTGGATTAATAGTGGATTGTTGCTAAATTGACCTTTTGACCTTGACCTTGTGTTGAGTTTGGCAAATCATAACGGATAACCTTTTTTAGCAATTTGTTTTTGCTAATAAAATAAGGACACAATAAAACTGCAGATATTGAAAAGATGGATTTACGGATTAATTTGCTATTTAAAAATATCTTCAAATAAAAGTATAAAGTAGTTATTATGTTGGGGTGGAGACCAGAACATTTCTCTGGCATAGATTTTGGGCTGAGTTTTGTTGTATAAAATGTTTGGGAAAAGGCTGTGAAGATGTCACCTGTCACTCAGAGCTCTGCTGTAAGTACTGCCACATCCAGCTTTGACCTGGATCACTTTAAATGGGTTTTATTGATTTTTCGGCGAAGCGCAGTGCAGTGGCAGCTAATATACGAAGAAACACATATTTGTTGTTATGTTACTTGGACATTGAACAACGGGTGCCTTTACCAAATCAAGACGTGAATGAAAAAGGACTGGAACTGACAACTGGGTACTTTTGATCTTATATTTAGTTTGATCGTGACATAATTACACACATTAAGGACAGCATCATTTACAATCAAAAGGTATGTTTCTGTACCGTTTCGATGGATCTCTGTAACCATAAGCCTTATATAGCACAGCCGCCCTACGGCCTTTAACAAACGGCTTTGTTAACATCACTTAACAGATGCCTGTAGACGTTTCTTCAGTCACATGACTGACATTGATGAAGACATTATTTAAGACAAATGACAGAGAACAAACATGCAGCTCTGGGCCATATGCTCTTACCTTCTTGACAGTACCTCCCCCTGTAGCTGGTGTTGATGCAGTCACACAGCACCTCTCCCTGGCTGACAGAGCACTGTCCCATGTTACTGCAGGGCGAGTGTTCTTCACAGATGTATTCCATATCACTGTGCACCCCCTGGCCATCCAGCAGCACTGGCAGTGCCTCCCCCAGCTTCAGGTTGGCGAGGAATCCCTGGAAACTGGGCTCATATTTGACCGTGCTGGACGTGAGAGCGGAGAGGCGAACGTCCGGAGAGATACCGCCCACGTACAAGTCACTTTCCACCACCATCTCCTTCCTCTTGGACTTGACTTCTGAACTCTTCAGCTCGTTGTCCACCTGTAGCCTGGTCTCCCTGTGGTCCCGGGACAGCAGGACGCGGTGCCAGCGCTGGTCACTGACATGTGTTTCCATGTGGAGGGCGGCTGGCTCGGCACAGTGAATGGTGAAGCGCAACTGCAGCCTTCCATCTGCAATAAGGAGCTCCAAGAAGTCGCAATTACCGCCATCATCCAGATACAACACCAGCGCTTTGCTAATATTAGTTTTGAGGATGAAGCTCAACTCTCCTGTTGTTTTAGCATCCCATTGAGCATAGCGTGTCCACTGTCCAGGACCCCCTTCGTATTTCAGCGCTAATCCTGTTAGCGCCAAACCCGCTAGCAACACTAACTGGAAAGCCATTGTTCTTGCTATAATTCACAGAGTTAAATATAGTCCAGAACCAAATCACCTCACAATATTTTGTAAGTAAGTCTATAGTTCCACAAATCAGTTTTTCTTCTTCAAACTTGAACCACTATCTGGATCTTCTTTGCCATTGTTGAGCAGGAAAGGAGTAAGAGCAGAGCGGGCACATTGCGGAAATGTTACTTTTCTGTGTGAGGGAACAAACCGCACAAATGATTGGCGATACAATGCGCTTCCTCGCCTTCGCTGTCCAGAGTCTTGGCCTCCATCCAGTGCAGCTCTCGTCAGTTCTCCATGGGTTATCTAGGCCCGCAGCCTCAGCACGGCCCGCATTCTTTTCCTCAGCCTCCCAACATCCTGAGACATAAAAGAAGAAGGCGTAATGAATAGCTGGAAAGAACTAGCAACCATCTATTGTACAAAAGATGATAAATAATGAGTGGGAGGCATGTCAAATGGATTACAAAACATTGTGAATAATCAAAAGAAGGAAAATATAGAGATCATATAGATGTTCAGTGAATATGACAGTAATTCCCCTTTGGAAATTAAGGCAAATAGCAGCGGTCCTGTTTGTGCTTTGTTTGGGGTTTGAATCCAATAAGATCCTGCCCAAACCAAAGCGGGTCTCCATCTTGGCGCCCGTCTCCTGTCTTTGTCTCTGCCTCCACGGGAGAGGTGCAATCCTGGCCAGGCTGATGTTGAGTCCCCTAAGCCCCCCGCTCTCCCCTGGGCTTGCACTGAGAGGCTCCAGCACAACAACACATGCAGCAGGCCAGAGGCGACCGGCGATGAAAGGAAAAGGTTTGTATCGGAGACAAGCAAACAACAAGGAGAGGGAGATGTGAGAACAAAAGGGTGTGCCTCACAGACCGGCACGACACAGCAGAGCTTTACACTGAGCTATGGATCAAATCTGGCTCTCTATTCAATTACACAAAAAACAATTACTGGATTTCCTTTGAGCATGTAATGATAAATAGAAGATATTTACTCGGGGTCTGCGTTGTCTGATTGGTGATGATACACAGTAGACTGGTGAAAACCCTGTGTGCATTCAATAATCCTATAACTTTAATTGTAGTTGAGGCTGGTAAAGCTCTGATGTACATACGATCTGATGATGATGCAACCCTAAATGAAAAACATAAAGTCCGGCCATGGTTCTATTAAAATAGCAACCTCAAATGTATTTCCAAAATCACATACAGTTGTCAACTGTCATGTCAGTGTTAAATCACACTGGTGTTTTCCAGAATCCATCAAATAGAAAAGAGCAGAGTAGGCGGGTGACCAAAACAATAGCCAATATTACAATAGATTTGAAGCCTGAATGCTAAAAATGAAAAGGATATTGCCATGATTCAATCATCAATCTGGGTTTGAAAGCTACATACCGAGAAATGTTTCTATCGGTACTTTAGTTTTTAAAGTGCTCTAAAGTCTAAAAGCTTCCACAGAGAATGCAAAATAGTGAGAATAATTTTCAGTCCCAAAGCTCCATGAAGCACAATGTACTTAGCAGAGGTTTAAAAATAATTTTCAGTTCGAGTAGCAAACTAAATTGTGCCATGGTGTTCATAGACCTCATACATTTCATGCATGTTTGGCCCAGTTTCTTGTGTGCTACACTTAGAAGTATAATATGTGTTTCGATCTAAAGGGAATACAGGCTCTCCTCCGGGCTCCCTGCTGACGAGGGGTTGCCTCAGTCGGGGTTATTCACCAAAGTCTGATGTCAAGAGAAGAGTACATAACAGCAGATAAATCAAAGTTTCTGCTCAAAGTAAGCAAGAGCTGCCAGCTCGGGGAAAGTGTCTGATGGAAAAGTTTGTCACGGGAATAGCTGTACCCTAGAAGGTCAAACCCACTGACACTGGATGAGTTGCAATTTGTCAAGTCAGATAGGTCTGAAGATAGTGAATATTCAGTGAGTGTGGCCAAGCATAGACTCTGCTATAAGTGACACAATAAGAAACACAGCATGCAGCCGCAGTATTTATAGAACGGACGCACACCTTCACCCAGTCTAACGCGGTTACACAGCAAGTAGATGATAAACAAACTAAGATTCTCACTTTTATTGTTGAAGCTATGGTGTATTCAAACATTTATGGTGCAACATAAAGTGCATCATTGTGATGATCAGACGGATCAGGCAGCAGCTGTACTTGTGCCAACGCAGCAGCAGTTTACTACCCTGTCGGCCCACACTCGTAAATTACAGCCAGTTAAGGCCTAATGAATGGAGTGTTGGTGTTGGGATGCTCACGTGGGTCTCTTGTGGTGAAGTCCTGGGTTTTATGTTTCATCACCAGCAGCCGCCTCTAGCTTAAAGAAAGGTCCAGGCTCCATCTAAGAGCCCCATTTGTGTAAGTAGTATATGATGCACTGACCAAATGCACAGGTTATGTTTTATTAATGACGTCATCCTCAATTAAGGTGAAGAAAGGGAACATCAGTGACAGAGATTGAAGAATGCCTTCACATCATCATTAGCATCCTCCTTCAATTGGTTCTAGGCTGGTTCTTTGATCACAAAACAAGCTAGTTTTCTTTAAATAAACTAGACAAAAACCAGCCCAGATAGCTGTTTTGTGAGTCAAATATATTGGTTCAAGCCATAAGTCCAGAATAAAAGAACAATAGGAAAAGTTTCTGTTGGTTATTTATATTTAGTTTAATTAGGCTGTAATAAGGCTTAATGAGTTATGCATTTACTCCTTTAAACATCTTGAATACAATATTATGACCTTGGTTGTGCACGGTGCGGTATTTTAACAGCATAAATAGCATATTTACATTAAGTGTTTTAAAATAGTATGTACAATAAGTGGCCACGACTATGATTATGTACAGTGCAGCGTATGGACAGAATAATATATGTATTATTTAACCTTTATTCAAACTGGAGTGGATTCACTAATGTTATGGTTTTTGATGAAGGAACAATGTTATAACCTAAACCTTATTTTATTTCATGGTCAATGAGAATTTATGTTAATATGTCAAATTCCAGATGTAGGAAGAAGCTTTTTGTGCCAATGCTGAAAGATGTGTGAAGAGTGGTGCAAGGACACGCATTAAAACCAGCTGTCTCTGCACACAGCTCGCAAATCTAATAAAACATCTGCCTCACAACCATTAAATTAAATGTAAATTATTTTTGTTCTTCGGAGGGAGAATTGTGCTGAGTCTGGCGTTTTGATTATGGTTTATTTAATTAAATTTACATTAAACATCACAGATTTTGTTGGGAACCGTAGGGACTGGGAATAGTCACAGAGGTGGTTATGTGGGGTGGCAGTGAGCAAAGTAAGTATACATGTTCTCAAAGCATCTATAAAAGGGGCAGTAATCTCTAAAGAAAACAAGGACCGTATTCAGGCAAAACGTATCTCTTAAAAGGGCATTCAAATGAAGCTTTGAAGTGTGCATGACTGGTATTTAAAATTTTCTAATTTTGACTTTATTTGATGTTTTTAAACCTGTTGTACAAATAAATTATAGTTTTACACCAATCGAGAAGGTATTTGTGGAGAAAACTTCCATCGAATCTGTAGAAAATTACCAGCAGTGACAGGAAGTGACATCAGACTAGGATACGCATTCCACTCATTCAAGTGTATGCATCATTTACACAAAGAAACTACTTTTTTGACTCTTTTAATGAACATTGATTCAACAAAATAAAGATGCTCTAATATATTTTTATTTGTCAAAAAACATTTTGACATTAGATGAGTTTTTGCTCAGTGTTTGCTGGTTATTTTATTGTGTGTGATGTCATCAATTACAAACAGGTGGTCAAATTATAAACCTAAAACATGTGCTAATCTGTGATAACATTTCCATAATGTTTAGCTTAATTCCAAATATATTTATCTCAACTGTATTTTAGTTCAATGAGTAGTCCAACCTGTCATAGGCACTTTTAGGAAGACAGAAGCATAACACTGAAGCCTTTGGAGGCAGTGCTCTAGCTTCAAGGCTTTAAAACAGCTGTGAATCAAGCGCTTTTTCCTAATTGTAATTCAAAAGTCATCTGCAGACTGTAATTATTTTGAATGGTATGGTATATTAATGTTGTCTTGTTTTTTGTATCATTGTCATGAATACATTTTTTTTGCAAGTCTTTGCTTAATAAAATGTGACAAGAAAGCTTTGAAATCCAGACATGTTGTTTTTAGCTGGTGCTGTCTCCTCTGCCTCATGTGCACCATCTGAGTAAGTAGTGGTTTGCGTAATTTGGCTTATTGACTTTTAACTAGCATTTCTCTTGTACAACTCAACAACAGCCTGGTAATTATTGGGTATTAGGATGTCAGGAGTCATTTGTAAGTAAAGCAAGTCCCACAATCTCTATCAGTGACTTAAGAATCACTCAAATATAAATTAACAATTTACAACCATAGCACTAATAGGCTCATGTATGTTTTATGGAATGTTTTATTTTAGGAATATTTCTGTTTCCAATAGGTGCTTTCCAATCCACTATATCCAGATATAAAATGTTTTACAAATCAAGTCTGTCTTTATCAAGTGCAGTAATATGCATATACATATATAAAGTAAACACATTCATAATTTAGCTTTATGAATTAACTTCATTATATCTTCTTATATTTGAAAAAAAAGAAAGAAAAAAAAAAAGAAAAGAGAAAAAAAAAAGAAAGCAAGAAAAACAGGACAAAAAGAAAAGGAATAAGAAAAGGTCTGAAGAATATTAATATGTTTTTTTATGATTTAAAATTTTGATGCCTGGTGGGTTGTGGAAGACAACAGTTAGTCTTCAAAAATTGTATGTTATTTTTCTGTTCTGTCTAGATAATGATCAATACATGAATATAGTGACAAAAAGTATTATGTATGAATATGTATTGTAATAGTACCGGAATGGAAAAAAATATGTAGCCCTATGGAACATTGTCAAACCATGACATTAATTATCATTCGAACAATAAAACATAGGTCTTTAGGTCATTTAGGTGGTACTGTGGTCTTATTATGCAATAGCTAAAGACAACACAATGGATTCATTTAGCCAGAGAAATGAACTCAAATATGTGGAACAAGAGCAAATAAAAAAGAAAAATACAAATAGTGACTGAGATGATGTGGAGGCTGTTGCTAAACAAGTGTCATGGTAACAGTGCAGTATTTTTGATCTGTAATTGCTCCTCAGGAAGCTCATGATTATGTCTCCAAAGCCGAGAATCCCATTGACTTTTTACAGACACTAATTACAATCAAACATGTCACAGGTGTGAGACGGGGCCATTAAAACCTCCAGCAGGAGCAGCAGCAGCAGCAGCAAGAGCAGGAGCAGGAGCAGCAGCAGCAGCAAGAGCAGGAGCAGCAGCAGCAGCAGCAGCAGCAGCAAGAGCAGGAGCAGGAGCAGCAGCAGCAGCAGCAAGAGCAGGAGCAGGAGCAGCAGCAGCAGCAAGAGCAGGAGCAGCAGCAGCAGCAGCAGCAAGAGCAGGAGCAGCAGCAGCAGCAGCAGCAGCAGCAAGAGCAGGAGCAGGAGCAGCAGCAGCAGCAGCAGCAGCAGCAGCAGCAGCAAGAGCAAGAGCAGGAGCAGCAGCAGCAGCAAGAGCAGGAGCAGCAGCAGCAGCAGCAGCAGCAGCAAGAGCAGGAGAAGGAGCAGCAGCAGCAGCAGGAGCAGCAAGAGCAAGAGCAGGAGCAGCAGCAGCAGCAGCAAGAGCAGGAGCAGCAGCAGCAGCAGCAGCAAGAGCAAGAGCAGCAGCAGCAGCAGCAGCAGCAGCAGCAGCAGCAGCAGCAGCAAGAGCAGGAGCAGGAGCAGTAGCAGCAGCAGCAGCAAGAGCAGGAGTAGCAGCAGCAAGAGCAGCAGCAACAGCAGCAAGAGCAGGAGCAACAGCAGCAGCAGCAGCAAGAGCAGCAGCAGCAAGAGCAGCAGCAGCAAGACCAGCAGCAGCAGCAGCAGCAGCAAGAGCAGGAGCAGCAGCAGCAAGAGCAGCAGCAGCAAGAGCAGCAGCAACAGCAGCAAGAGCAGCAGCAGCAAGAGCAGCAGCAGCAGCAGCAGCAAGAGGAGCAGCAGCAAGAGCAGCAGCAGCAAGAGAAGCAGCAGCAAGAGCAGCAGCAGCAGCAGCGAGAGCAGCAAGAGCAGCAGCAGCAAGAGCAGGAGCAGCAAGAGCAGGAGCAGCAGCAGCAAGAGCAGCAGCAGCAGCAGCAAGAGCAGCAGCAGCAAGAGCAGCAGCAGCAGCAGTAGCAGCAGCAAGAGCAGGCAAGGCAAGGCAAGGCAAGGCAAGTTTATTTGTAGAGCACATTTCATACACAAGGCAATTCAAAGTGCTTCACAGCAGGAAAAATGCATTCAAATCACAAAGAAATGACAGAAACAGAAATACAATAAAATTAACTAAATAAAAAATTATCAATCCAACTGATTTTCTAAACTAATAAAATCACAAACAAAAGAGAAGAGTGCAAAGAAAAAATCCTTTCAGTCATATGCGCAGCTAAACAAAACTGTTTTTAGCTTAGATTTGAACATTGTCAGAGTAGAAGCCTGTCTCACATCTTCAGGAAGACTGTTCCAGATTTTAGCTGCATAAAACTGAAACGCAGATTCCCCATGTTTTGTCCTGACTCTGGGCACCAGCAGGAGGCCGGTCCCTGAGGTCCTCAGAGTCTGAGATGGTTCATATGGCACTAACATATCCAAGATGTACTTTGGTGCTAGGCCATGGAGAGACTTGTACACAAGCAGAGCTGCTTTAAAGTCTCTTCTCTGAGCCACAGGAGCCAGTGCAGAGACCTGAGAGCAGGACTAATGTGATCATACTTCCTGGTTCTAGTCAGGACCCGAGCAGCAGCGTTCTGGATGTACTGCAGCTGTTTTACAACTCGTTTGGAGAGGCCAGTGAGCAGGCCGTTACAGTAGTCTAATCTACTGGAGACAAACGCATGGATAAGTCTCTCTAAATCTGGTTTTGACACTATATTTTTGATTTTGGCAATGTTTTTTAGATGGTAAAAAGCTGCTGATGTTATTGATTTGACGTGGCTATTAAAGTTCAAGTCTGAGTCCATTATTACCCCCAGATTTCTAATTTGGTTTGTAGGTTTTAGAGCGAGACTCTGGAGGTGACCGCTAACACTTTCCCTTTGTTTCTGTGGGCCAAAAATGATTATTTCAGTCTTGTCTGAGTTCAGCTGGAGAAAGTTGTTTTGCATCCACAAACTGATCTGTTGGATGCAGTGACAGAGTGAATCTACTGGTCCATAGTCACCTGCCGATAGTGAAACATAGATCTGAGTGTCGTCTGCATAATTGTGATAGGACACATTTTCACTGCGTATCAGCTGACCTAACGGCAGCATGTAGAGGTTGAACAGAAGGGGACCCAGGACTGACCCTTGGGGCACTCCACAGGTCAGGGTCATGTGGTCTGAGACACAGCTACCAATTTCAACAAAGTACTTCCTGTCTTCCAGATAGGACCTTAACCAGTTTAGGGCAGTGCCAGTGATGCCCACCCAGTCCTCTAGTCTCTGTAAGAGGATCCCATGATCGACAGTGTCAAAAGCAGCACTCAGATCTAACAGAATTAAGACTGAGGCTTTGCCCGTGTCAGTGTTCAGGCGGATGTCATTTGTCACCTTGACAAGAGCAGTCTCAGTGCTGTGATGAGGTCTAAAACCTGACTGAAAAACATCAAATGAGTTGTTTATTAAGAGGAAATCTGTGAGCTGTTGGTAAACAACCTTTTCAAGGACTTTGCCCAAAAATGGCAGATTAGAGATGGGCCGGTAATGACTCAGTACTGCGGCATCAAGACTGCTCTTCTTTAGGAGAGGCTTTATGACCGCAGTTTTCAAAGACATTGGGAATGTTCCAGATTGAAGCGACATGTTAACTATGTGAGTGAATGATGCTAACAAACTGTTCAGCACAGACTTTAGAAATCTGGTGGGTAACACATCAAGGCAGCATGTAGATGAACTCAGACTGGTGATGATCTCATAGACAGTTTTGTCAGTTACTGGTGCAAAGTGAGTTAGCTCTAAGTGTCTTGGTGGTTTTAGGGTAATTTTTTGCATTGTGGGATTTATAGCATTTTTAATGCCCTGAACTTTGTAATTAAAGAATAATGCAAACTCATTACACTTGGATGTGGAAATGAGTTCTAACGGCAGCTGAGCTGGAGGGTTTGTTAATCTGTTTACTGTGGCAAACAGGACACGCGAGTTGTTACTGCAGCTTCCAATTATTTCAGAAAAATATCTTTCCCTAGTTCTACATAAGATTAGGTTGTACATGTTCAGCTTCTCTTTTTAAATCTCTTTTTGAACCTGGAGCTTTGACTTGCGCCATTTCCGTTCGGCCCTGCGGCACTCCCTTTTCTGTGCCCTGACCGAATCATCATTTCTCCACGGCGCCTTCTGCTTATTTTTAACCATTTTAGCCTTTATAGGGGCGATGGTGTCCAGAAAATTCAAAACACTAGATGTAACAGAGTTCAACAAATCATTTACATTAGAACATGAGACATTTTCAAAGTTTATCATTTCCATAAACAGTGCACCTGTGCCATCACTGCCAGCAGCAGCAGCAGCAGCAGCAGCAGCAGCAGCAAGAGCAGCAGCAGCAAGAGCAGCAAGAGCAGGAGCAGGAGCAGCAGCAGCAGCAGCAGCAGCAGCAGCAGCAAGAGCAGGAGCAGGAGCAGCAGCAGCAGCAGCAGCAGCAGCAGCAGCAGCAGCAAGAGCAGGAGCAGCAGCTTCCTGGAGGAATCAGGACATTCAGATGAGCCTCGCTAGCTCAGACAGAGCCCATGCATATTCATGAGGTCATCTTTCAGCTAAATACTTCAAAAGAAATAGTCTGGTGATTTACTAAGCACAGGTCCCCCTTAAAGTCGAGAGCTCCTGTCCGTGTGACCTGAATGTTTCAATAAATAAAATAAATCAATACACATAATGCCATATAAATAGATGGATTAAATGTAATCTAACTTTGTTTTTAACCTTTTTCAAAACAATACCAACTTTTGAACATATACATTGGGCATATTTTGTATGCACTTTTCTACATTACCATGTGGGGTCACTGGTCTATTTTCTTTTGGAGGGTGTGTCATGTCTCCCTTTGAACTAGTGAATTTGCCCATAATGCACCATGATAGTTTTAGAAGGTAAAAAATAAGAGGATGGATTTGTATTGCTTTTGAATCGACTTAAGATTAAAACTTATTAAACATACAAACTATACTATACCCCGCAAACACAAAAATAAAAATTAAAAACAAGTTAAATAAGTTCAAATTAAATAATAAGTTCCCCCAGCATATTTGTAAACCGTGATAATATGTAACCACCTCCATGTGTAAGCTTTGGTTTATACTGTGACTGCTGCTCTCATATAAAGGTGATATTTCTGCACTTTACAGATCTTACATTTGTCTTATAATCAAACCTAAAAACCTTTAAAGATGCTTTGATACATTTCTGTTGGACTGACATAACATCGTCCGAATATCGTTATCGGGATATTCCCAATATTGCCCGCTACTAATCACAGATCTGTGAAGAGGCTGTGAAGAGGCGAACCCGATCACACTAAGAAAATTGTTTGTTTTTCAAGGTCACTTTATCCATAAAAATACCTGTAACTGTATAAATGTTAAGATATATACATTTAATAGCGTACTGTGGAACATTCCAGGCAAACCAATAGCATCAGGTGGCAAACCCTCCATCGGAACAGTTACATACTGCACTTTTAAACAAACCTTGAAGAAGCTGGACATAACAGAACGCTCCAGAACCACTAAATATATCTTGTGGTAAGTGATTTTAAACAAACCTACTTGAACAACCTTTTCGACATCCCATCTCAGCGCAATCTAGTGAATTCACATAAACAAATATGAATAAATAAGCAGTACAATTGAGTTAAAGGTAGTAAAAAGGATTGTGGGTGAATTGTGCTCCCTTCTCGTGGGGCAGGCCATAGGGTGAGTCAGCTGGCTGTGGCACAAACAGTATGTGACGCCTTTGTGCCTGTGGAGCCGAGCGCCCCAGACGAGGACACTCAGCACTGCGGGGAACACATGTGGTTTGGCTTTGAATTTGTACAGCTGACAGTAAACAACACAGTCATTGTGATACTCGACACGATTTCAATAAAACGCTGGATGATCTTGAAGCACTTCTTAAATTGAATCCACTGAAAGTCTCTTGTGAAACCGTTAAACGCCTTGATACACAAGATTTCCCCTTTTGTTGCTCAACTCAACGCCTCAGTGAAGCATCTTTCCCTTCCGCTGTAGCTACGGTTTACCCAAGCACATCAGATTTCTGCATTTTTACCCAATAGCCCACAGGGTTATTGTTCTCCAGCTGTTTAACTCAAATCTTTTCAGCCATCAATTTTCCTATTAGAGGACCACTGGAGGTTGGCCACCCCCCATTCCTCTAAATGGAGCTTGCGAGACGATGAAAGCAATTCCAAAAGCCTGTAGGAGCAAATGTACGGCAAAGTGCACTCAATATGCACGGCCAATCTGGCAGAGGCGCGGGGCTGCTCTGGGCTGCTCTGGGCCGCAGTGCTAAGTTAAACTTGTGCTGCAGGTAATTGTACACTATGCAGTACTCAGGGATGCTCAGGACAAATACTGCGATTGCCAGGGGACAGGCTGAGTATAGTATGTTTTGAACAGGATAGCGATTCACTCACTTCATTCTGAGTCCTAGCACTCATTCTTTATCTACTCCAAACGGACTCCAAAAAGACTGGGAAGAATGAAAGGAAACTTGTCAACTAGAGGCCTGAGGCAGACTGAACCACCTGGACAATGATTGTTAAGACAGAGAACAGACCGACTCTGACAAAAAGCATTGACTAACATGTTAATTAAACAGGGCAATTTAGATTGAGTGGTTCACTAAACATGCAAAA
Organism: Eucyclogobius newberryi; assembly: GCF_026437365.1. NCBI lineage: Eukaryota > Metazoa > Chordata > Actinopteri > Gobiiformes > Gobiidae > Eucyclogobius > Eucyclogobius newberryi. The sequence continues at coordinate 14,907,719 of NW_027315779.1, forward strand.
CCTGGAGGGAACGTGAGGAAGCAGTAAAAGTCGACATGCAGAATCCATTGTACTCCAACAGCATTAAAGAACAAATACTATGCATTATTCATTTCTACTGTTGTTTCTTTCTATTGTTATGGCTTTCAAGAACAAAAAAAAAATGTTTCATAAAATTAAACGACCTCCAATGTCTCTAGCTTATCCCAGGCGAGGATTTACTGGCAGCATGGAGAATTACATTGAGTGAAACAATATCGGAAGCAAGCTAACAGGCTAATGTAGCTGAGCAGTGGCTAAGAAATGCTAAGAACAAGTCTGGCGATGATTTATGAACATAAGAACGGGGCAGAAGATTCTTGGAGCCACGTGACAGTAGGGCTGGGCAATATCGTTAGATCAAGTCACCTGAAATCATACATTTTTTGGAAGGGGTTTTGAATCGAGAGGTCCACAGTCGATCCTCTGTCAGTAAAAGCTTTTTTTGGTTTTGAGCAGAGTCACTATACCTCACTATATTTCAGTTGGATTAAAAGCAACCTGAAAGGTGAGGCAAGGCCAAATTATAACATGATTAAAAGCCGATTTTGCATAATAATATGTCTCCTGTGAAACACTGGTGCACTAATATGTGTGCACTTTTTAAATATAATACAGTTTTGGGAAAATCATAAAAATCAGAACTTATCAGCCATGGACTGCTCTGGATTCTAAAAACATTTGTTATGAATATTAAAGAAACATTTCGGTCAATTCCTAGTTAAAATCCCTTTTGCTCTTTGGGTGAGATTCGTATATTCAAAATTCCTTTTGGCAAATAATCCATATATACTTTAGATGAGATGATTATTCCACATGATGTACTCTGGTACTTTTCCGACATTTAAATTCTCTGGAAAGACCAGTTCTTTTCAGACACTCTGAATGAGCAAATGAGCCAGCCTGTTCAACGTTCAATATTTCATCTCAAAATGAGAAGATTTGGGAAGAGTTATTATTCATCAGAGTAGGAGACAATACGTGAAAAACCATTACCCATTTTTAATTAACTAATTTTGGACTTGAGTCAGAACAGAGAGGAGCTTGTCCCACTCACATGAAACTAAGACTTCATAACATAGATCTACAAAGTCAAATGTTTCATGTCACTACACAGTAATATCTTGACTGTGAGAAAGGAACGCTTTACAAGGCAGTTGCCAGAGCAGTTCAGTTAAGGTTTAGAAGAGGCCAAAATCTGAAATCCACGGCTTTTATGAACTTGGATAAAAGTACAGATATTAGGTTTGAATTAATAGAAAGAGTTAATAGAAAGTTACTTATTGCAACTGTTGCAACTAAATGGTTTAGCTAAAACCTTTATTTCTGTATGTACATGTACACACAGTTGTTTAAAGAACGTTCACTACCGACCGAACGAAAGCCTGTTCTGTTGCCTTATTTCACCACACCTTCTGTTGCCTGGTCTGCACATCTCGGCTACATTTTGGCATCTGTTCTTTTCCTGATGGAGCATCTAGCTCAGCACACTGGGACATACCCAACCATAGCAGACTAAAAGAGTGACCAGGAGATTTTCAATGCTCCACCACACCTTTAGTCTGGAGCGTGTCAGCATTTTACCTCCGGAAAACTGTCCACGTTATCATATGCCTGCATAGTGAGGCAGAATGCAGATGCAAACTGCAAAAATCATCAAGCCATTAAAAAGTGGACATTTGTTGAGTTTGCCAGGAAAGTTGTTACTGAACAAGGTGCATTATATCATTATTTGTTTGGCCCATTGCATTTCTAACACAGTATTTAATTGTGTTTTCTCAATACCACAGAACACGTTACGTGGATATAGCGGTGGTCATCCAGAAAGCAGAGTCGTTTGTCTCCGCAGAGAGAGGTGGAAAGTATAAATAGGATATGCACGCAAATATGAGCGAGGGAGACACAGCAGGGGGTTGTCACTCAGGGCCTGATGGAGCCGGGGGGACGGTGAGCAGTTACAAGGACAGCACCGGCCCTCCACCCTGCAGCTTCACACGCACTTCCACGCACACGAAAGAGACACAGAAGGCTGCTCAGCTGTGAGGGAGCGCTCCCACAAGCTGCTCCCCAGTCTGGAGCGCCCAACACACGGGGCACGGGACGATAACAGTGTCGGCCCAGTAATCTGTTGCCCGATGGAAATGGTTCACATGGAATGAGTAATATGTTGGAGATGGGAGATAGTTAAAATCATCCATTTTTAATCCTGGTTTGGAGTTAAGCGGCAGACGCCAGAATAAGGGCTGGGCCAATCAAAAGATCGACAGATCGAGTCATGTGAATGAGCTTATGTTCAAATTATTCTACAATTTGATGTCATAATTTCAGAGGGAGGGCGGGGCCTATATAACTCAATCAGCAATTACATTTTTTTGATGGAATGAATAAACAATGTTGAATTATTATTTCTGCGTGTGTGCATTTGTGTCATGTGTAACTGTGTGTTATCGTGAAGTACTTTTGGCCTCTTGAAAATATATTATTATTATGCCTGTTTGAATAATGCCATCACTTGTTGTTAGAAAAGTCTAAGAACGTTACAATAATTGGTTATTCTAGATAATATACAGAAAAAGTAGAGTTCATATACTGCCACAATCTAAGTACCGTACTGATACCAAAACGATTTGAAAGGTATCCACCCCTACTTTTTATTACTGTGAAAATTATTCTACACCAGTTTGTTTATTCTAACAGATGTTTGTACCAGTTTCTTGTTTCCTGTTGGTGGGCCCAGGAATGACAGAGGATTGCGCCACAAACCCGGACAAAACATCCATTTGTATACTAAATGGGATCTTTACAATGTCACCTGAACACAACCTGTGTAAAAACATCCTTGACAGTTGGCATATTGACCCAACTTTCATTAAAACAAGAAAATGTTCTAGACCTCCTTGTATTAGCTCGCTGCTTGTGAGTCATGAGTGATGCCGTTGTTTAGCTCAATTTCAATGATTTCAAACAAGAAAATCATTAGCTCTGCTCATGTTGTGGCTGGATACTGCAGGTGAACCGTCCATGTGCAGTTCATACCGATAATGAGATCCAACTCTGAACCAGAAAAACATAGATAAAACAAATGACAATTATAAATTCCATTTGCTATTTTTTCCTGTTTCCCATGTGAGTGCCGCATGCTAATTACATGCTGTTGCCTTGAAAACGCAGGCGTGTGTGGGTGGACAAACTAGAAATCCTCATGTTCATATTGCGAGCTCATCGATATGACAATAATTACCGTGTTGTGTGATCCAACTCCAAACAGCCGGTTTCACTATAGAACCAATTGGACAAACAGAGATGGAGCACACAAGTACGTACAGCTCTCCTCAAATCCCTCCCAATGCGCTGCTCCTGCCTCGAGGACACACACAAGAAAGAAAGAAGACAACTAAGGCCCGAAGAGGCATTTAGGTACAGCTTGTTTGTCTATCATCAAAAACCAGATGTGTGCGCAGATGAAAAACACCCAGTTACCAGTGGGGCAGCACATAGACCCAGAGATTTGAAGAAGTCACATTAAAACGATTCATCTTTAACATTAGGCTGTGTCACTCTGTAACTTGAATCTAGAGACGCAAACAACATCTCTGAGCATAAACAGGGCGACTCATTATCTACTCTCAACAAAAGTGTAAAGAAATACTAAAAATCTGGACTACAGTAGCATATGCTAGAGACACTTCAAGACTGATGCCCAAACAATTGAGTTTGTATTGATTTTGGGCTCCTAGTTCAGGGATAATTGCTAGCATGTGTCCTAAATGAAAGGGTAGAAAGAACAATTACAATTTAAATCCAATCAGTTTGAGAGGTAAGAATTAGCAACATGTAAAAGGCCTTCACCTGATTTTTTCACTTAATAAAAAAAGATAGGGCTGAAACGATTGATTGAGTAAATGGAGTAATTTCATTATTATTATTTCATTAAAAAAATTGCCTCAATGATTTGTTTGATTTACATGAATTTAATTAAATCCACATGAATCTGTGGCGCACATGCAGGGAACTACTTGTGGCTGTTGTATTACACGGACCATGTTTCCACGTGGGTCTGGGCAACTACAGCACAACAGAGGAGAGAGCGGTGTACGAGTGTGACTGGACCCAGTGGTTTTGTGGAGGGACAGAAAGTCCACGAAGATGGGGTGAAGACATGGAGGCACTGAGCAGCACATGGAGCTACTGCTGCAAAATGACTCATCTGCAGAGCTACAGCACTCAACACTACATAAGGTAAACCATCACAAGCATCATGAAATAAAAAGTTTTACAAACACGTGTAGATGTTTCTTGTTTTAATTGATGTGACATAAAACACAACTTAATTAATTCATAGCTACAGTAACTCATAACAGTCTAGTGACATTTACCGGTATATATATTCAGAACAATTAAATTGAAAGTTGTGGCAAGCAATTATGAACCCTTATAAACACTAAAAAGCGGTGCCTTTAATTGAATGCAATTCCTGGTCATCATAACATTTTACAAGAATGTTGTAATGTAATGTTCCGATATTTGGTTAATATGGCGAGATCAAGGGCCTGGTCATCACAGATTATTAGGTTCACTAGATTAGAACTTTTCTTGATGTAAATCTGACACTTTCCCATGATCTGTGAGTTAGACATTTAAAAAACCCACCAGTATCATCTAATTAAAACAACATTCAAGCAAGACAAGGTTAATTTGTGTCATTGCACCAAACATTTCATAATGCTCTAGTAATATAAATATAGATGGTTATGCAGAAGAATTAGTGAACTCTATATTGCAGACTGTGTTATTATTTAGCTGGTAATTAAAGTTGGAGTCGTTGGTAATGCATGGCTGCGTCAGTGTTTACCAGCGTTTGTGTTTCCCCAAAGTGAATATGACAAGTGAGACTAATACAAAGAGACGTTTGATAGAGTATAAAAACATAGATGGAAATGTCTCCAATTATTTATACAAATTATTCCGAACTGCTGAGAAATATAATGATTTCCACATTTAGGTATTTTGACAGAATAATGACTCATAAGGATCAGAGTACACAGAGAACAAGTATGTTTGGAAGCAAGAATATTTCTTATCTATCTAAATGTAGTGGTAAAAAAGCATTGATATTCTGAAGCCCTATTTTATATGAGTGTATTACTTTATATTAAAAGGAACAATGAATGCAATAAACATCACTGTAAAACAAATTTCCAACTGCAGCCACATCAGATCTTTTTTTTTTTAAAGTCACTGTTTTGTCTTGAATTTGTGTCATTTGGAAATTTGTGTTGGAAATATTTTAATAAACCATAAATGGACAAAGATAGTGTGTGCAGATGCTTTTTCTTTTCTGACAACTGCACAACTCCATAGAGACATCTTAAATGTTTTTTCAAAGTCTAGTTTCTTAAGCATTATTTGGACGCTCGGGTGAGGCACACAACACATTTCGGGAATATTTGAGAAATGTGGCATTGAGAGGAACGATCCTGACAGCTCTGGCGCGGTTAAACATGTAGAGGAGAGGCGCCTGAATGTGTTGTGGCATTTTAAAGGGAGTTAGATAACAACAATGTGACATCTACTGTTTCAAATATGGGCCCCTGTATTCACTTTGGACATTTGCTTGGATTTATGCTCACTCCAGTTTCACAGATTCAATGTAGAGCCCTGGATATAGTGTATAGCATTATTTTTAACATTTTGCTAAAAGAAGACACAATTGGTGATGATTATTTTTCTAAATGTTCAAATGTCATCATTAAGAGTACACATGGGCACTATCCTTGAGCAGTGTTTGATCGCATAATTTACTCGTTGCTTTGTTTCTTCAACTATCAAACAAGCAACTTTAATACATACGTAGTAGACAAAACTATGAATTTCTATATTGTTTTCTTCTGACAGAGTGTGCCACTAATTGCTAGCGCTAACGGTGCATCGACACACACTAAACGGTGCGCGTCACAGCTCTTAAAAAGGCTTCGGGCGCTTTAAACAGGAGTTTTATCTGCAGATTGAACATTGGCAATTTCTCAGCTCTCAGTATGCAGACTCCATACTCGTGTACTCCGGGGCACAGACTAGTTGATGACATCATAGGGCATAAAGCAGATAATAATAAAAGCCAATGTGAATAGAGGGGGGGGGGAATTATCACGCCTTTCACTGTTTTGAAACGTGAAAAACAGTCAAATCTGTTGTGCCCCAGTACAGATGTATCGCAAAAGCTTCTATTCAGGTGAAAATGAGACCACAGCGCTTTCTCTGTATCTATTTATAGTGTTTTATTTGCCTAGAAGCAGGGAAAGTGCACCGCAGAGACTCGTGAGAAGTGTTTCTAAACTCATGGTGGTGAATATTTAGGATGAATGCATTAGGTTCGGTAAGTGAGCAATACATGTGGACTGCTGTACAGAGATTAAGATTAACTAGTTTCACTTACAGTTTTAATAAAGTAAAAATCAGGTACCGCCTTTTAATGATATTTAAATGTATGCACTATTCAGAAGGAAACATAAAAGTCTGATTAGAAGTGTTTTTTAATTGGAGATTAATCACTAATCAATTGTGAGGAAATGGAAGCTAGTTTTATTCTGCATGTCTGTATTTTGTCTGTTATCAGTTTGAGTCGTCAAATATACTGTATTTTCCGGAAGTCGCATCAGCCAAAAAATGCATAATAGAGAAGAAAAAACTGTTGCACTGTTGCACTGTAGTATGAAATAAGGTTGTAAGTGTAAAAATAACAAATAATATCACATATAAGTCGCACCAGAGTATAAGTATAAGTATAAATATAAGTATGAGTCGCACCCCGGCCAAAACTATGAAAATAGGTGCGACTTACGGTATCTCTTTTTTTCCTTTTGTATGGTGATTTAATAAAACAAAAAAACCAACATATATCACTCTGCACAAACTGCACGACACACATACACACGACTGAAATAATGTTTCCATTCTCAACATTCACAACACACACGGCACGCAGCTTCCACATTAACTTAGAGTGTTTTAGCTCCAGTAAAAAAATCATGCTTATCCTGAGGCAGTATCCATCTTCTTCATAATGCACTGTGCACCAACAGAAAACCGCAGACGACAAGAGCAAAGCAGAAAAAAAGAATTAAGATCAAAAGAGGAGGAGTTAGCTTGACATTTAGCAGTCATAATTAGGCTCGCTAACATCTGTATTGTAGACGCTACGGGCTAATTAACCCCCACCTTTAACAAACATCATGACAATGGAAACAGCCGTGACCTCACTGAAAAGGCATAATAGGTTAGCATAATGACCGCCACAATGCTCAAAAAGGGAACCTACAATAGCAACTCTCCTTTTCAATAAAGTACATGCAATATGGCGTTTGCAATGTACTCCACATCAGCATTTAATTAGGTGCCATCTGATAATGTTAGCTTGATTTTCCGCTACAATTTCTTACAGGTCATTATGGGCTGTGAATATTAGAAAGTACATAATACACCACAAGCTTAAAATAAGGAATACAATGGCAGTACTTCCTTATGGGTGCCACAGTGTGAACCCATTTTGACAAAGCCGCAAATACAATATGTTGTGCTTTTTCCCTCATATCTCACATAGATTTTCTTTCGTTTTTTTGAGACATCTTCTGTGGAATCGCTCATCCTTTTACGATGGAAAAAGCACTCGTCTATAGTGGCTGGTGTGAGGCAGAGAGTTCAATTATACAAAGATGGGATTTATTTATTTTTATGCCTGGAATGGGAGCTCGCTGGCAGGTAACGCTGAGTGTCAAAGGTGTGAAGGGAAGTCGCCTCCAGTGGTTAAAGGCTTTAAATATATATATACACTACTCATACAGTCCAGCGTGCACCTCCTCACCCCACTGTACTGAAAGTATTTATAAGATGCTAATATAGTTTGAAAGGGTCCTATCCTTTATAGTATGGTGTTTGCAGGGGATACACCACCTGCTTATCTCCATGTAGATTTATTTGCTTTGCCTGGAATGTCTGTAATGTATTATAGATGCTATTTGTAAAAAAAGTACTTTGAAAAGGTAATTCTGTGCCGCTCGTGGTGGTTGAGTGGATAGTACACATGCCTGCAAATGGAAGCATTCCCATTCCACGCTGCTCTGTCCTGTCGAATAAAGCCTAAAAATATAATTATTGTGTGTGGGATCGCCTCTCCACAGACAAGACTGGTAACTTGGCTTGTCTACATGGAGATTATAGAAATTTAATGTCATACTGTGAAACATTTAGGCAAAGCAATTACCGGTATTTCATTACACACAAAAAATGAAATAAAACGTTGCTTTAGTTAAAAGTTTAAAGAGGCCATGCATCATCGTGTTGAAATCCTCAGATTCACATAAGAACAGGGGGAGGGACATGGACAAAAAAGATGATTTCATATTAATTTGTGTTATTAAAACCATTTATCAGTATACAGTGATTATCGTGACACTCAAAGAGTTTTACATTTACATATTTAGTTATTAACCTTTATATAACCAGATAAGGGAAAGAAGAACATGCAGCACACCATCATAAAACACTTGAACACACAATAAAAATGTTTAAGAGGGGGTATTACACTTCTATGGGGAATTAATTGCGAAGACATAGCTTATATAGATCACCATGATATGTTTTGTTAGTTTGAAAATGCTATATTCACTAAAAACAACTTCAGGTCCCCCCCTTCACAGCGTCAATATAACACAATCACACGCCGCAATAAACACTAAAAAGAGCATTTTAAAAGTAATTATTTGCGTGCGGTGGCAGCAAAACTCCGTGTTTTAGTTGGTCTATTATCAACAAGCTTTCGTTGTAGAAGCTATAGTCTTTGGCAAACCGGTGTAAACAAACAAAGCACACTTTCTCCGGTGGTATAGCCTGTCACTGAAACAACACCACCACTTTTCCAAGGCTTGCCTCGCCCCTGGGAAGCATGAAAAGCGTGCCTTCTGGTCATCCAAATGCACTTTCTGTCTGGACACACTTTTTATAAAAATATGTCGGTGTAATCCCTCATTTTTATAAAAAGCCAAAGAGAAAAGTAGTGTAAATACGTCTGTTTTGTGAGGGGAGGGGGGAGCAGAACCATTTTGAAGACCATCGATCAACTCAAACTGCGGTCGACTAAAACGCCATTGACCAATCAATCCAAATGGTGTCTAAAGGCCGACAGCCCTAGTTAGATCATGACCCGCACTGCCTTAACGCCATCATTCACTGCTATTAATCCACTGTTTATAAAATTAAAGTAGCCAATGCGCGGGTCCCGAAATTAAACACACATGCATTCAGTAGTTAAGAACGTAGGGACAGGATTATTATTTAGGTATATAACTCTTTACATTACTGTTCATTGAATTCTTTTGCATCTCACAGTGAAGAATCGAGCAAAAGTATTTGTTTGTCCATAAATCCTAATAGGGGCCATCTCAGTTTCATGTCAAGCCCACTTCCAAACGACTTAAGAGTAGTTATTCCAGGTAAACACACAACAGTAGTGTCTTTGAACAGAATGAGCTCAAAAGTACCCGGCTATATATAGGGATAATCTAAGTCTATTTCCCAGCTGTTAAGTGTGTTTGGCTCTGTACTTTTAGGTTGAGCAGCAGCTTATGTGCAATAATCATCGCACTCATCAACATCTGCCTGAAAAGCTCCATCTTCACCCTTAGAGTTGTCATTATCCTCCTCTGCCTCAACATCCACTTCATCCCCTGCTTGACCGCTGCAGAAAATGTTTGCATTATATCACAGCAGTAATAGCATCATTTACACACAGACTCTTGCAAAACGGATATAAGCTGTTCTTTCATCACAAACATGTAAGTAGTCATCATTGGCAGCCAATTATACACAGACCAATAACATTTACTGAAAGATTAGGGGTTATGGACTTTGAAGGAACACAACATTTGAATTAAAATAATATATATTTATAAACTTTGATCATGAAAATAATTTGGCCATAACATATGCCTGATTTGTATATTTGTTTCAATCTGTTGACATTTCTGTAGTGGATTAACAACCACATTCTAATTCAAAGGTTTCAATAGCACAATAACACCAATGTCCCCTGAGATTCTTTTGTTTTTTGTCTATATTAAGTTTTATATTTGGACAAATTTGTTTTGATATCACTAAAATGATTGTGTCAAAAAGTATATTCAAATGTTGCAATAATATTTATATCGCAGAACTCAAAAGCCATATTGTATATCACAATACGTCTACTATGGTGCAGACCTAGTCAAAAAGTGTTTGTTCCAAAGGTGTTTCAAATCTCAAACTGGATTGTGCTTTTTTGGAAAAGGCTTGATTCTTGATGCAGATTTCTGTAATACAATGTTGGACAAGACACAACATTATGTATTTGATATTTCCATGTGGTCTTTTAATACTTAAAATAAAAAATAAAAAATTAAAGCTTAGACTCTTGAGAATACAACCGTTTTATCAATTTACTGACCTATTCATGCCCCGAATAGTTTGGTTGTGTGTCTGAGATGTTGTAGTGCAGCTGAATGCAGCTCCAGAGTGACGCTCCTGCTTTTGCGCTGGCTCCGACTGGATTTAAATACTCTGAACGCTGCTACTAACTTGAGAATAAAAGTGAACTTCAGCACAGAACGTTAGCACACACGCTGATCTGAAGTGGCCTGCTTGAGTGTGTAAATGTGCCTCTTTTGATGCTTCATTTTTCTTCACTTAAGTACGCTAGAGATTGAGGCCGATATATGAAAATGTTTGAATATCGGCCATCGACTGTAATTTTGTCATCAAGGCCGATTTTTGACCAGGCACTACTTTGGCTGGACGGACCCATGGAAGGACCCCTCCTTCCAGATCCATGCTCGGCTTGGTTGGCACTAGTTCATATACGGAATCGGGACGGAAGTTACCCTACATGGTTAACCCTACTTGGTAGGGAATCCAACATGGCGGCGATACACATGGCGGTCCCGCTGATACACAGCCAGCTCAGGCAATAATGCAATCATTTTCTCTCTTGGGTCCAAATCCGAAGTGTGCAAGACCTGCTCGGCTTCCACACAGAGCGGCCGAGGTGCCGGAGAATGCAGGGATCAATGTACATGTTTAAGTGAACAAATGCTACAATTCCATGCTCCCTCTAACTTTAAGCCAAAGTTTACAGCGTGGATTTAACCAATACAACGTCATTGTAAAACAGAAGTAATGTCTCATCACAATAATACTAGTGGCACTGGTTACCTACCATCCACCTATTTCGCCCTGTGCACAATGGTTGGACATACCCAAATGGCATTGCTTATTAAAAGAGGATCTTACAGCCCACATGCAAGTTGATGAATCATTAGAAAGCTTAGGCCTTCTAGTTTCTGCAGATGTGCAGATGTGCAGGTGACACACTACAGAAGCCCAAACATAAACAAAACATCCTTTTTTTTAGTCTCACCTGAATATTGTCAATTTGTAATGGTCCTAAGCAAGACATACTTCATTGTGTGCTTATGCTGTTCACTGTACATGATGTTTATCTTATTGACAACAACTGTGTAAAGTTTCAGATCTATGGGAACAGGCATTTTGGTGCTTTTGACCTTTTTGTATCAAAAAGTATATTTGGAACAAGTGATCCTGTGCCACTGTTTTATTACAATTTTAGCTCCTCTATGATCATAAAACATATATTTTGATGTTTTGTAGGCCACTAATAGCAATTATAACTGCTAAAAACAATGTATGTGAAAATGTGTAAATATGAGTTTACCCATGAATTTCCCATATCGAGGAGAAAAAAAAATTATAAAAAAAATAAATAATATATTTTATTTTTGTATTGGTATAATAATACATATATCTAACAAAATGCACGTCCAAAAGGCTAATCAAATCAGAAAACGTGATGCATAAAATCTAGTCGCCTCCTGCCGAAAAATCTAGGCTCTGACAGCCTTTATGCACCTGAATATAGAGCAGGGTTCAGAATAAGCGGTATCGCATCGCAAAATGCGACGCAATTTCTCACAAATGCGATGCATTTGTCATAAAAAAGTGTGTTTGTATTGCAGCTTTTACGATACAAAAATGCGTGTTCAATTGTATCACCAAAGCGCCTAAAAGTACTGATCACTCGTCAATCGATCGTCAACAATGTCATGACACATGTAGGACGCTGTGTTGTCATGACACATGTAGGACGCTGTGTTGTCATCATGACACATGTAGGACGCTGTGTTGTCATGACACATGTAGGACGCTGTGTTGTCATGACACATGTAGGACGCTGTGTTGTCATGACACATGTAGGACGCTGTGTTGTCATGACACATGTAGGACGCTGTGTTGTCATGACACATGTAGGACGCTAGGACGCTGTGTTGTCATGACACATGTAGAACGCTGTGTTGTCATGACACATGTAGGACGCTGTGTTGTCATGACACATGTAGGACGCTGTGTTGTCATCATGACACATGTAGGACGCTGTGTTGTCATGACACATGTAGGACGCTGTGTTGTCATCATGACACATGTAGGACGCTGTGTTGTCATGACACATGTAGGACGCTGTGTTGTCATCATGACACACGTAGGACGCTGTGTTGTCATGACACATGTGGGACGCTGTGTTGTCATGACACATGTGGGACGCTGTGTTGTCATGACACATGTGGGACGCTGTGTTGTCATGACACATGTAGGACGCTGTGTTGTCATCATGACACATGTAGGACGCTGTGTTGTCATGACACATGTAGGACGCTGTGTTGTCATCATGACACATGTAGGACGCTGTGTTGTCATGACACATGTAGGACGCTGTGTTGTCATCATGACACATGTAGGACGCTGTGTTGTCATGACACATGTAGGACGCTGTGTTGTCATCATGACACACGTAGGACGCTGTGTTGTCATGACACATGTAGGACGCTGTGTTGTCATGACACATGTGGGACGCTGTGTTGTCATGACACATGTAGGACGCTGTGTTGTCATGACACATGTAGGACGCTGTGTTGACGTGACGCGGCCTCAGACCGCGAGTCTGAAAGTGGGAGGAGCCACGTGCGGTAAAGTTTGCGTCAGATTCAGACTTCCGAGGTCAATAGCTCCTAAACACAAAAGTCTTTGCAGATCATACACAGCCAAAATATTCGTATTTACACTGTCACGTGACACAACCTGGTTTTTAACAATCAGATGCGTATTTTGGGCGCAGCGAATTACACTGATCCGAAAGCGCAGCCGGAGCTGAGGCGAGTGCTTAGGGACCGTCATGAAATGTGCAGCCGGAGGGGTGACGAGAGTGCTTAGGGACCGTCATCAAATAGCAAAACGAAAAATGGAATGGAAAATCAAATAGAGCGGTACAATTTGAATAACGCATAAAATACACCATGATGGACGCCACAGCAACGTTTATTTTTCCATCAGAAGCTTCATACATATTTTTGTGAGTGCAATGACAATTAATATGTAAATGAGACTCCTGCAAATAGTCATCTGATTGATGAGGATATGGAAGAAAGTTGTAAATAAGGCCATCTGACTTTGTGTTGATTCATTTGTTCAACAACTAATTTTATTTGCAAGTTTTCCGTTTTATTTAAAGAATTCTTTTTTTAAAAAGTGTTTAAAAGTTAATTTGTTAAGAGTTTTTTTTAAATAGAATGTTTACAAATACATTTTAAATAAATAATCGTGTTAGACACTTTCATGTTTTGCTATGCAATTATGAAATTGCTATACAAATTTCAAAAAAATAACGGATTGTTTTGCAGCTGCTGCTGTACAAGTGAAAATCCTTAATCTGAGCCCTGTATACAAAGGAGGAACTCATAAAACTGCGGAAAACCATCGTCTTACCCGGAGATCGTCACGTTATCCCGGCGGACATCCTAATTTTCCCCCTCCATCCCTTGTTGGGAAATGGGAGGTTTTGTCTATAGGAGTTTTTGTTTATAAGAGTTCTTCTATTGAGAGTGTTTTTTAAACTTCCTATATTCTGTGATCTGTCCTTTTCTTCTGTATCTACCTGCGTTGTATCAATGAAATTTCCCCATGTGTGGACAATAAAGGATTATCTTAGAGGATTCTGTGTGAAGAAGCCCTTAGCCTTCCCACACACCATTCTAAAGCTATTCTTATTGGCTAGAATAATATGTCAATCAAAGTCTTCTATGTGACCGCATGCTAGCGCTATGTAATGAAAACAAAGATGGATGCGCGCGTCGGAAGCGGCGCATTTTTTTTGCGGAGGCTGTAAAAAACAAACCCATGGACAGAAAAAATGGTGGATGGTCTCATTCTGTAGCAGTAACAGTCTGAAGAAAAGATCGATGCTAAACATCATCTTATAAGTCAAACAGGTCATTTGTTATGGATGGAGAAATGCGGACGAAAAGTATGAGCCAGAGAAGAAAACTTTGTTTACTTGACAATATCTCGAAATCGGATAACTTCAGGAAAAATACAAGTGGATATTGTTGTTCAATGGTTCCTTACGGACAGACTGAGCACAAGAATATACAGAATTAAAGCCGTTTCGTCCGTCATAAACAGCAAACAGGTAGGACATGCGTTTATAAAAGTTGAGACTTTCACACAACTATTGGCAATTGCTTATTGGGGCATATTATTCAATCAATGAGATATTAGTTTTGTTGAGAAAATAACTTTTAAAATGATGTATAACTTGCTGGTATTGACCACGGAAATAAAAGAGATGATGTAAGAGAATATTTGTAATTTGGAAAATGCGCACCGGCGCGCAGGTGGATGATATCAGGTTAAAGGCAGTTTAAACATTTTTCAAAGTACAACACTGACGTGCAAAATGATAGAGGGGCCTTCTTTTTAATAATCCACTTGCTGTAAATGTTGCAGAGAAACCTCTTACTTACCCTGCTGCGATGACACGAGTAATACACAATAATACACAATGGGGAACGCCAAGTGAAGCACTATTTTGCTGCACAATTATCCACAGATTTCTCTGCTTTCGTCTCATAAAGAGGAAACAGACTATTACATAGTGCGTTACACTCGTTTCTTCTGAGATTTTCTAGTGAAAAAGATGTAATTGTAAATCTGCCTTTCTCAACGGGCTGTATACTGTTAATTAATGAATATTAAAGGAATAATATAATAATTAAATTAAACTTGTTTTTACAATTGTACTGCCAGGTTAGTCTTCTCTTTAAAAGGAAAACACTGTAAAATACAATGTTACAATAAATGTTCAGGTAATGTTTTATTTGTGTGCATCTTTTGCCAATTCAGTCTTTAATTTAACTTTAATTATTTAATAATACAATACTATGTATTGAAGGATATCAGCCTTGATATTCAGCCATCAATTTCCAAACTTTAAAAAAAGTCTATCAAAAAGAATGTTGTGCCAACAAACAAACAGGCTTTAAAAATCCCTGTTAAGAGGCAGAATAACAGGAAATGTCGCCTTAATAACCCCAATATAAAATTAATAGAGCCTGACACAGTTTTTTATAATCAGCTGCCAATAAATCATTTATTTTACTAAATTATAAGCTATCGCCCACAATTTTTGTATCAGTAAATATCTGGATATTAATACTAATGACAATGTCAAAAACTGAGACCCAGTGAAAAATATTATGATTATAGGTGCAACATAAACACACATTTCAAAATTGAAATATGAGAATTTCTTTAATTTTATGCTAATTTTGTGCTACTTGACTGTAAACTTGAACACTGACTTGCTGGCAAATAAAACCACAATATCTTTACATTGAAACATGTATTTGCGCACACAGTTCGCTTTGCCTCACTTTTTCCTCCTCCAAAGCACACATTAGCTTTGCGACTAGGGCTCTCAGTGACAATGGGCCTTGATGGTGCTCCACTCAGTCCCAACAGCCTGTGTAAGTGTCTGCTCACAGTATGTAGGCCATAGAGAGGTGGGGAAAGGGGGGCTTTCTCTCACAAGAACAGCTGACACTTTCACAAACCAGCAAACCAGGTAATTAGGTAGGAAATAACATAACCTCAGCTACAAGCATAAACAACAAGCTCATTAAAGAAAACTGTACATAAACTATAGGCATGCACATCTGCCGTGTCCAATTTCAAATGTATTTTGAATGTTGGATTGTAGAAAACTAAACTAGTGCGTAATAGACATGTTTAATCACTTTGTCACAGCCCAGGATCACGCCCCAGACCTCATCGTGCAAAGTTGGAGGTGGAGGTGGAGCCCATCAGAGCATCACAAACCCCAAATGTCATTATAAAAGAGCTTAGCCGGCGAACATTTTCTGTCAACACGGCCAGATCATCCATTCAAGCTGATGTGAGGACGCATTCAAATGTCTATGTTTAACTTGAAGCAAAAATACTCAGAATTCTGTTGCGTTCATGTTGAAAAAAGCATTTGTTCATTTCTTTTTAAGCACTAGATATTGTAGATGTTGTTTTGTTTGATTGTTAGAAGTATCGTATATAGGGCTGTGACAATAAAAAATGTACAAAATAAATAATTGCTTGATTTGTCAAAAGAATTATTGATGAAATAATTGTTTTTGATTTTAAGAAATACTGCTATATTTAGGTTTCTGCACGTTTGTGGGTTATCTGTCTCACATTTAAACCTCAATCACTAGGCTACATATTTAAGCACATGTCAATGGATTGTTGGGGAGTATATTTTGATTATTTTTATGGAAATAAAAAAAAAATATACATTGCCCACCCGTAACCCAACCTAGTCTAACTAATGTTTATGTGGATAATGTTACCTACAGAACATGTCACAGCTTACCGTTCATTTTTTTGTCACTCAAGCTGAAGTGATTGATGCCAAAACAAACAAAGCGCGTGTGATGCCTGACGACAGGCCTTATTTGTCTGAAATGTATTTCTTAGTGTCTGACACAGTGGAGCCGCCCGCTCCTCTCGAACAAGCTCCATAAAAACTTGAATGATGTGAGCGTGGACGGACACACAAAGTGGCATTCAGTCACGCGTCAGTCACACAGGTACAAGGAGCAAATGGAGGGAAAATCTTCTATTTTCAAGACGATACACACTTTTTTAAGTGTATCTTCTCAATTCATTCATTAAACATGGTCTAAAAGGTTTGCTGACCACTTGCTATGAAAATTTATTGACACATTAATGAGACTGTAAATCTCAGTAATGGTCATTATACAGCAGGGACTGGTGATGGATGAAGGAGGCGCTCCACAGTCACTGACAAAACACTAGTGTTGTTACTTAATGTTCAGGGAGAGTTTCAATGTCCTTTATAAACGATGACACTAGTAATAAATGCATTAACAAAGCTACCGATACATTTGACAACATAAAGATCACAAATTCTCTTTTTAAATACTGGTGCTAAATTAGTGTTGTTACAAAACAAAAATGTAGATATGAAGGAACATTAGTACCAACATAATATAGTTCTATTTAAGGTCAAGGTTTTGGACAGTAGACTTACATTTTCTACAAAAAATAAATGCACTTTATTAAACTCTTTAGTCTTGTACTAATTCTGAGAAAGTGCAAGATCATTTCAAAACTAACACTAAAAGATAAACATAAACCTATTTATTTTATTGTTTTCATTGTTGTATTGATACTTGTTCAAATTAGTATTTTGTTTCTATACTAGTTTTATTATTGAATAGTATTTTCACACATTATGATTTCCACAATCCTAAACATTCGACAATTGCTCGATATAGGCCAATAACTAGGTACGGGAACCAATAAATCACCCATAATTTGACTTATTGTTTCAGGTTGATGAAAGAAACGTACACAATAAGTCAAATACTCCAGACTGTCAGAACTAGCTTTTTGTACAGTTAGTCAGGACCTGATACTCAAAACATACTGGACAGTTTAAAAGTGTTTTTACAAACAAAAACAAGCCACATCAAGTCCGTCACAAGTGCTGTTTTTTGGTCCAAGCAATATAACTGTCCATGTCGGTGTAGTCCCTCATTCGTCCAGGAGTGTTCCATTGTAGAAAAAGATTCAGTTGTAGTCATTTGGACTTGTTTTTGGAAAAATAAAACGTTTCGACTCCCATCCGAGAGTCAATCTCAATCTACGAATCAAGACTGGGAACTCAGATACTTATCCTACACTGAGTAGGACCTACCCACCGGGCGGGACCTCCTGACAAAGGGACCACGCTATCGAAGACAGTGAGGTGAAGATTCTAAGCAGGGAGACACGATGGTTTGAAAGAAGAGTTAAAGAGGCAATCTTTGTTAGAAAAGAAAATCCGTCCTTAAATAGAAACAGTGATTTAAGATTCAACCTTTCGGCCATTTATAATGGAGTTTTGAATCCCTGGAGAGGTAGACGCCCAGGGCATTCGGATGCTAAACAGCTACTCAGGGAGGAGAAAGCGAAAGCCAGGTTACAATAGGAGGCTGATAGCCCATTAAAGGGCTGATAGTAAACAAAGAGGGTTAGTATCAAGTGAAACCATACTCCCTTGATCAGGAGGTCCCGCCCGGTGGGCAGGTCCTACTCAGAGTAGGCTAAATATCTGAGTTCCCAGTCTTGATTCGCAGATTGAGAAGGACTCTCGGTTGAGTGTCAAAATGTTTTTTCCAAAAAAACAGAGTCCAGATGACTAACTGAATCTTTTTCTACAATAACTGTCCATGTAAAAAATATATTTTTTTTTAATTTAAGTCTTTTAGAAAATGGTCTGAAACTGAGCAGGCAAGTTGGGAGTGAGCCAAAACTGGGTTCTCTGATATTTCATGCAGATAAATAGATTGCTAGACAACCATTGCTGCAGAAGCAAATTGAGATATATCACATTTTCATTGACATATTTAGTTTTTACTTTCATCATCAGATCTCTGTCTGCTTGTGTGAAACTGTGCAGTTTGTGCAAGTCTTCCAAACTAATATTTAAAATATGCCAATCGAGGGAAACAGCACCATCAGGAAAGTTGTGGTGAGTGATTTTGACGCTACGCGACAGCTTCCCCTCTCAGCTCTAAATAAGACCAAAGCTGCAGCTGAGCTCTCTGTCCGCGGGTAAAACACTATCAATACACGTTCTTTAAATTAGATCCTGATAAAGACACTTTGTCCGCAAAAGTGAGAGGATCCCTCCTGTGGCTCGGAGTCACAACCAGGAACGATCAGTCAGTCACAAGTCCCTCCCTTTAATACACTGCAGTACAGCTTATGATGGAAATGTTTGCCCTTGAAATCCATGTTAATAAGCAGCTATGCATGACACCCGTGATTAGATCATCCAGCGCTGTCACGTCTCATACTGGGGGACGGTGGCACCAAACAATGGGAGCAGGCAAGGCGTCCCACGGTGCACACACACACACTCACACACACACACACACACACACACACTCACACACACACACACAAACACGCGCACGCACTCACACACACACACACAAACACGCGCACGCACGCGCACACACACACACACACACACACACGCAGACACACACACACAAACACAACATAAGCGGTATTGTGCTATATTATGCAAAGTGTAGTATGAGGAATAGTGTCAAATCAATTCAATATCAAAGCAACTGTTGCCTTGGAGATGTCGTAAAAATCATATCAACGTTTTTTTTCGTTCAAATTTTTACAACAAAACAAATAACATGGAACAAAACGTGACCAGAGTAAAAACAAGAAAACTAAGACAAAAGTAAAAAGCTGACAAAATTCACGGCTCACACTGTTCACAATAAGAGTCCCGTATTCATTTTGTTTGCATAATAATTAGGCTAGTGCTGCATAGGGATGTCAAGATTAGTCAGTTAATAAATAAGTGTGATTATTCAAGTTACAATATAATCATAAATAAAAAAATATATAATTGTGAGAATGGCGACAACAGTGAGTAATTTAAAATTAATCTATTCTCCAAAAACATAAACCTACATGTTAAGTGCTGCTATCTGGCTGTTTATGTGACAATATAAACAGACATCATAAAATTATGTTTCTTCTCACAATAATTGTAATTCTAAAATGTTATAACATAACATCCTTAAGTGCAGCACAATGTATCGCAAAATTATTAATAACACAATAATTGATATTGCAGCAAACTACATATACAACAATAACAGCTCCTCCATCGTCTGACAAAAATACCCGTTTTTTACAACACAAACATAAAACTGCATGTTAAGTACTGTTAACTGGCTGTTTATGTGACAATCTCATAATTTTTTTGTTCAGAAAGTTGTAAACTACTTATATAACAATAACAGATCATCCATCCAGACAAAATTGACCCGTTTTTTACAACATGATTTTCCTTATTAACTCATACTTTTTACAGTTTGACTAATGCATTAAAGTATGTTGATGTGCGTCAAAGAATACATTCAAATATTGTAATGCAGCAATCCTCATCTCGAATTGCAAAAATGTCCAATATTGTACCGCCCTGATTTAGGCAATATTATTTTATCAATTCTCCCATTGGTTTCAGAGTGGTGCAAATGTACACACACACACACACACACAGACACACAGACACAGACACACACACACACACACACAGACACACAGACACAGACACACACACACACAGACACACACACACACACACACACAGACACACAGACACAGACACACACACACACACACACACACAGACACACAGACACACACACACACACACACAGACACACACACACACACACACACACACACACACACACACCTTTCTTCAGCCTGTGTTAATCCGGCCAGCAGGTTCTTGGCTTGGCTCTGAGGTGCTCCAGTAAAAGCCGCTGGATGCTGACACTGATACAGGCTTCCCCCACACGCAGGTAGGACGCACAAAACAAAGACCTGCTTTTTTGGACGAGCCGCCCCGGGGGCAAGGATAGGATTGATTTTGCGACGTAGATGAGATTTCTGAAGCGCGCTATAACAAATTAGCATAGATGAGTTGCCCACGAGACACAGGGACAATGGAAATAGATGACGGTCCAGGCGTCTGAAACACCACCCCCCCCCCCAAAGCTGCACTCGGCTGGGCAACTGAGTGTGACATAACCTGGCAAAAGGCTGATTGATATGTAGCAGACTGCTCCAGTTCTATCATCGTTGGGTGCAGACAATCACAGCACCCTTCGCTTTTCACGTACAGAGATATGAATTGGGGGAAACCTAATACAGGGATTTTGGTTCAGAATTTTTGAAAAGAAATTGAAGAAAAATTGAACTGGTACATTTCTGTTTGATGGATGATTATAGTTTATAAAAAATGTGAAAACTGTTCTGGTTTCTTGATACATTCACTTACGAGAGTATTCATACACAATGTAAAAATAATGCAAAAAGTTGGCAGTTTACAAATGTCTAAAATAGTCAAACATGAACAACAGAAATCCAAAACTATTGGACCAAATGATGAGCGTTACACTGATGAATAGGGATGAGAAGCTTATTAGATTAATCAATAATCGTTATTCAGGCCACAATGCAATCATAGGAAATATAGAAGAAAAAAAAATTGAATCTATAATCCAAAAACTACATTTAAATGAGGGCTCGATGCAATACACGATACACGGCTCACGATATGATAATATGCAACACTATTTTAGTACTGTCACAAAATCATCAGTCAATATATTGATACAGCAGCCCACAATATCAATACTATATCTCCAAATTTAGTCTCACGATATATACATATTTAGATTTTGGAACCCTAATCTATTTTATTTGGCTGTTCCTTGTAACACTAACTTTATATTGTCATTCAGAAAGTTTGATTTCATTAAGTCAGTCACAGAATACACAGAATAATAACATGCTAGACAATGGTAATGAAGAAAAAAAACATTTTGCATGATATCAATAATTGTGAATAGTCGCTATTCTCTCACAATAATTAAATATAATATCGAAACATCTCTACTGATGTGACACATTTCTGTTAGTCACCTGCAAATATCATAAGAAATCTGATTGCAACTGGTATTGTTGAGATGCAAACAACAATATACCGCTAATGCCATTCAACAATCAATGGTCTCTGCATAAATGATTCTGCAGGAGCCTCGGTCACAAACCTTTGTCCTTGTGACCCAAAGGTTTTTCTACAATCCGGCCCATTGTTGCGGCTCTCGCCTCACCTTTGTCCTGCCGTATATTACCACAAAAAGAATACTTTTTGCCTGGAGTGTAATACGAACAATAAAAGGGAAAGATTCATACAGATCAGCAACTAAGATAGTGCAAGACCTCGGCAGCCCCGTCAGAAGTCTCTCCGGTATCACATCTGATGCAAGTTCAATCAGAAATGTTTCAGCCGGCCAAAATGTAGAGTTTTTTGTAGACTTTCTTTTCCTTCTGAAAGCTTTGGCTCTGCTGAGGGTGGCACATTGTGTCAGGGTAACGTAGATAAAGTGTCTTATAGGATGACAGATAAGATGAATTCTTGACCTTCGCTGTGTCAGTGGTGTTTTAGGGGAAGAGGACCACTTGAAGAAGCATTTATTTATTAAAAACAGACGGTGCAAAAACGATTGTAGCAAAGGTTACATGGCTTGACTTGTAAATGCCAAACGACTATTCTTTTGTAGAGGGCAATAAAGACATGACTGAGATAATAACAGTTATGCAGAAAGACAAGTTCTGTTATCTTTTTGTGCACTATATTTTTCATATTCAATTGAAAAAAATAAATACATTGTGTATGATGGATCATTAAGTTCAGGGATGAATGTGAGTTATTATGTCACATAATAGTAAAACAAAACAAAAATCACTAACACTCATTTGTTGGCCAGAATTGCTCAGCCCAATATTTGACAAGTGTACGACGTCCCAAAAAAATGCTATATTTGGACTTGCAATAACTGTTGAATGTCTCAAGATCCATACTACTACAATAAAACTACTACAATAAAACTACTACAATAGAACTACTACAATAAAACTACTACAATAGAACTACTACAATAAAACTACTACAATAGAACTACTACAATAAAACTACTACAATAAAACTACTACAATAAAACTACTACAATAAAACTACTACAATAAAACTACTACAATAGAACTACTACAATAAAACTACTACAATAGAACTACTACAATAAAACTACTACAATAGAACTACTACAATAAAACTACTACAATAAAACTACTACAATAAAACTACTACAATAGAACTACTACAATAAAACTACTACAATAGAACTACTACAATAAAACTACTACAATAGAACTACTACAATAAAACTACTACAATAAAACTACTACAATAGAACTACTACAATAAAACTACTACAATAGAACTACTACAATAAAACTACTACAATAAAACTACTACAATAAAACTACTACAATAAAACTACTACAATAGAACTACTACAGTAAAACTACTACAATAAAACTACTACAATAGAACTACTACAATAAAACTACTACAATAGAACTACTACAATAAAACTACTACAATAGAACTACTACAATAGAACTACTACAATAAAACTACTACAATAAAACTACTACAATAGAACTACTACAATAAAACTACTACAATAAAACTACTACAATAGAACTACTACAGTAAAACTACTACAATACAACTACTACAATAGAACTACTACAATAAAACTACTACAATAAAACCAAAATTAAAAAAATTAAAAACTGACAAACCGTCAGCAGTGAAAAAAGCGAATTCATGCCAAAATAAAGGCTTTGAAACTAGAACTAAACTATAAATTGCTGTTACAGAAAGAGTGTCGGCCTTAAACTGCTTTAAGCAATTTTCTTCCTTTGTTACACTAAAGGCAAACTACTTTTCATCACAAACATACAACTTTCTCTTTGAACACAATTTACTTCAACTAGACTACTTATAATTTCAAGAATGTTACGAACCTTTAAAAGCCAATTAAATGCCATAATTTTCTGTAAATGTTAGCGCAGAGCTGGAGGCGTGTTAGGGGGTGCTTGGCTGAATACAAAATAAAAATAGTATGAAGACATCCCTGTTAAGCTCCTGCATATAGGTCACCATATTGTGGGAAAGGTACACATAATGTAAGCGATATGGCCTAAATCTAATGGGATAACGCTCTAACATGAGAAGTTTAAAGTGGAGCGGTTGTTGTTGTTGTTGTTGTTGTTGTTGTTGTTGTTGTTATTCGAGGAGTGGTTTAGGGACGATGTTGCCGTCTTCAGCGCTCACTGTAACTGCATAATGTATACCCTGACAGGCCGATAGGTGTTTTATATCTCTGAGGGCACTGATTATGCTGCCTGGGCACATTTTTGTTAACTGTGCACTTTTCCTCTTGCTGTCACGCTGTAACGACAATGGATGGGCAGAAATACTTACATTTTCAGTGTAATGCAACACTCCAGAGCGAACGGAAGACGCTTGAATGAAAAGGGAAAGACAAGATGAGAGGCGCTGTGTCGCACGTATCACATGTTTCAGGGAAGAATGCTGATTATAATACCATCTACAGAGACTTATCTGCACTCCAAGAATTATTATTCTACTGCCATTTCAGAATCATGCAGCTCACAGCGGTGCACAGTAAAACTTGTTCTTGCTCTGTTACAGTGGTGCCTTCAAGCAAAATCAAGGATGTATTATATTGTGGCATTGATAACATCATAGTTAAAATTGTGTTACAGCCACGGTGAATAGTAATATAGCAACATGACATAAACCTTGCCAAAAAGCAAAATACCAAAATTTAATTTTTGGTATTTTGGGTTTGTGAGACTTGAACACTCGCAATGACCAAATCACAGCAACTTTCATTATTGAAGTCATCATAATTTCCTGAACAGACAATAAAATGTCCTACTTTTTCCCTGCTAACCCAGTTTAGGGATTGTTGGATTAGGTTAGGATTTTCAGAAAAAGCACAATTTGATGTTTTGCCAAAATTGTTCAGCTCTAGTTCACCTTTTTGATAAACCTTATTTACAAGCGTCACCATAGTGAGATTGTCCATCCCATTTTATGTCCTCTCAACATATTTTTTGAACAATGACAAAGATATTGATAAACCTATTTAGAAAAAAATATAGTATTTTAGTCAGTGCTCAATCTAAATTAGGACCTTATCAGAAGAAAAAGATTTTTAAAAAATGGCTAGTTCCTGCTAGTTCTTTGCCATTTTGACAGCAAATAACGCTGTCAATCAGGCAGCACTAAAAGAAGCAGTGCTACAACAAGTAAAGCGCCTGAAATGCATCACTTCTACACTCGATGACTCATGTGATCACACTGAAGTTTGTCTCCTGATTGTTGGAGTAAATCTAACACGCACCAACATTATAGGTAGCAAGAATGCTTGCAAAAGTGTAAAGAAATTGCAATATCCCCAACCTCGTCCTGTGTATGAAATTAAAACTGTGGCTTTCATAGACTAAAATTGAAAAAGAAACATATTGTCATCACCTCTGGTTTCTGGTTTGACAGGCATAATGTATGAGCCGACGCCACGTCCTGAGGAGCTTTCATGCTTTCAGAAAATTACAGCCCACCATCACTTTTCTTCCACCTACTGTACCACCTGATGGGAAAATAACTGGCAATTTTGCCTTCTATTATTTCACCAATGTACAACAATATCAATCAAACATTCCCAATCAGCCGACACTGTAAGTGTGGTGTCCAAGTGCTACATGTCGGATGTGGTTTTACTTCAGATTTACTCCGTCTAGGAGTGGCTCAATGACCCAATTCAGAAGTTAACTATGAGGACAAGTGGCACCTCGACCATTAGGACCACAAAGGCTGTCTTGTTTGCCTGGGCTGGACATCTTTACCCGCTTAGACCTTCCACGGTATTTTTTTTACGGAAAATATATTGCCTTGATATCTTGATAAATTATATTATTACTCACGGTGTCTTATACTGCTAATTCAATCAATGATCTTGACGGGTACCTAAAAAACATATCTCTGCAACAATTAAAATAACTTTAATAAACTGCCAGCCTGCAGTTTATTAAAGTTAAAGCCAGCCTCAAAGAGAGCCTGCCTCAAGCCAGGCTCTCTTTGATATAAAACGTGTTGTATAATTGTTTTTTCACAATTTACAATAATAGTCAATCAAAATGTATTATATCTGATGTAGAATAATGGAAATTAATTAAATTATCATCGCCCTTTTAAAAGTTGATTTGAGGTAGAATATAAGGCAGACTGTGTGAAGGAGAATCCTGCTTTTGCCCTGAACATCATACACTGGACTGCAGCAAATGTGCGTTACGTGCAAAAGTCCTTTTCACCTTTATGCAGGGGAAAAGGAAACCTGAGGGCCTATTTTTCCAAAACGCCTGACTAAAATGAACCCCATTTCAAACTGAAGTTGTTCTTAAACCCTTTGGAGTACAAAAAATTGTCTGAAGCTGACCCTCTGTAGTTGTGGCCTCTGGTGTCTGATTTGCTCTGATTATAAGTGTGATCAAGTTCTGCACAGAGGAATATCAGATTTTAAATTCTTTGCTCAATATAAAGAGCAGTAAAGTTGGTGTCTAGGGGAATGGTCTGGTTGACACTACGGTAATTTGGGTATTTCTTGGGTTTTGACACTTCTTTGAAAACTGAAGCTAATTTGACTAAAAATGAGTTTTAGGGAGTTTCTGGAATAAATTAAGAAAAAGTCAAAGAGCTCGCCGTAACAGATCATCATGGGATCATCAACAGGTTAACACAAACAGTGGCTTATACCATGCTCAAAACTAAACACGTTTCCACTTAATACGAGGCATTTCTGTCCTCTCTGAGCACGGATCCAAAGGTGGAAGGAGCAAGAAACAGCAGCAATACTCACTTGTTCTTTCAGAAAACGTTGCAATCAGTCTTTCTTATTTACTCTGATATTACAGGCATCACAACTGATCTTCCAGTCTGTTAAAGTTTTCCACAGCCGTGCATCGGGCGACACCACTGCGCTCCCGATGAATGAGGGGCTTAATGCAGCTAAATCCAAAGTCCGGTGTCAGAGGGTCAGGTCCAGACGGGACGACGCTCTGCTTGTGGCATAACTAGTGTTTCTCTTCCGCACAGAACTCAGTCGCTACTTTTGCTCCGTAATCAAACACGCACAAATTAATCGAGTCTCAAAATGTCATTGTGCATGTTTCATCGAATGATACATCTATATAGTAATGATTGTGACAGGCCTATAGTCGGCTGACGGTGTCTCAGTCGACCAACATTTAAATTAGATCGGGCCAATATTTATACTTTTTAGCAAATAAGCTAACGGTCTTTAATTTCCAAGATAGGCCGATATTTTGTTTGGGCTGACTAACTGCGTAAAAAGACAATTGTGCACAAAAGTAATTGTATAGCTCTGTACATAACTGTGTAATGTTAATGTATGTAAAATACAATATAATGTAAAAGTAACTAAAGCTTTATTTGAACACTTTAATGCATCTCATCTCTACTGTTTGCAGACGACCTGTAGCATGCACTGGGACGGTTTGCAGCCGAGTGTGAAGCGGCTGGAATGAGAATCCCAGCCGCTCCAAATCCGAGGCCATGGTTCTCGACCGGAAAAGGTGGTTTGCCCTCTCCAGGTGGGTGCGTAGTGCGGTCTTGTTCTCGAGTGAGGGAAGGATGGAACGTGAGATTGACAGGCGGATCGGTGCATCGGACTGTTTTGGTGAAGAAGGAGCTGAATCTCTCGATTTACCGGTAAATCTGCTGGAGGTACTATGTCTCTGGGCTGGCCCTGGAGGAGTTGGAGGAAGTGTCTGGGAAGGGGAAAGTCTGAGAGTCCCTGCTTAGACTGCTGCCCCCGCGACCCGGCCCCGGAAAAGCGGAAGAAGACGGATGGATGAATGGTTGGATGCATTATTTTTTACCGGTTGATCTTGTATTGAGGATGGGAGAGAGTGACCACTGCACAAAGCCTTCTCCAGCTCGTCCCAAAGACTCTCACTGGGGTTCAGGTCTGAAGAAGAGTAGTTTCTGCTTAATGCCAATGATTAGACCCTTCTCAAACATACTGACATCTTTTCCATGACCACGAGATTTGAGAAATGAGAAGCCACTCTTCACTGCATCAGTTGGGTTTATATACTGTGTTGCAGCTGAACGATCATCACCAGCAGCAGTTCTCCAGCAGGAGGAGAGGACCTACTGTATTTGCTTGGATGAATACAAGTAAGCTGGATATATGATTTGCTTATGTTGTGTGAGGAGTTCTCTTCCAGTGGCACCTTGTTACCTAGGAGCCACTTGCACGATCCTACTGTATTCCATTATAAGCATATTATTAACCATCTAATTTCCTCAGTTAAGCGCCTCAGAGATAATTTACAAATAATTAATTAACCCTGCCTGAGGGCGTTCTGAAACAATAATCTTCACAATAACCTTTTTTCCTTTTTTTCAACCATCCAGGGACAATATAATCCTAGTTTCGGTGGTACAGCTGGCATGCTACTGAGTCACGCGTCAGGCCTGATTACAAGCAGCAGCCAACCGCAGGCCCGTCCTCCCTCTGCCACACAGAGCCGGCAGTGGAAAAGGCCAGGGCCACCACTTTACGTCTACCCATGTGACCTTGATGGGCTATGATAGAGAGGAAGAGACACGATTCGCCCTGCCACACAATATCTGTAACCTTCCCCTGCCTCGGAATGTATGCACGAGCTATTGAGCCGTGGCACACACACGCACACACACACACGCGCACGCTGTCAACCCTCGCCTGTTATTTCAGCCTCCACCTTCACGTCAAACCACCATCCATTTGCATACTGTAATTTAAAAGTCATAAACGCATTCATAAGAAACAATATGTCATTAAAAAAGAGAAATGACTGCAGTACAGCATATTGTTAGTATGCCATCATTACTTCATTAGCCAACCTCTTTTAGCTCTACGTTCATCATCATCTGTCACTGCTACTTGAATAGTTACTATGGGCCTTTAGTGGGGTTCAGCCTGGACAGCGGTAACGTACATACACAGTGGTGAAATTCACTCCGAATGGAAAATGTAGAGTTTCCTGTTCATGTTTGTCAATGGGAGTTAGGGCTGCACAATAAATTGCAAAAGCATCGATTTTGCTATATTTTCAAAT
The DNA here is from genome assembly GCF_026437365.1 of Eucyclogobius newberryi. Classification (NCBI taxonomy): domain Eukaryota; kingdom Metazoa; phylum Chordata; class Actinopteri; order Gobiiformes; family Gobiidae; genus Eucyclogobius; species Eucyclogobius newberryi. The sequence continues at coordinate 14,936,837 of NW_027315779.1, forward strand.
GCAAAAAATTATATCACAACAAAGTGAATATAGCGCAATCCATCAGACTGAAATGTACTGTCAAATGGAAACTTCAGTAAGATTATTAGTCATGATTTTCTAATTTAACCTAGATTTAGTCTTGGTTTTGATGATCTTGGTTTTGAGTTTGGCTAATATATTAAGGCATGAACATTATTTGTATCAATATAAATGAAATTATTGTGTCTATATTGTAATCAAATTAATATCAATATTGCAGTACTTATTTTATATTGCAGTTTGCCTAGGCCTAGGTCATGCTTTAGTATTTGTTGAATCATTCAGTTTAACACAGCTTTGACTTCCATAAAATATTTTACTTGGATTATCACTCATTCACAATATATTCACAACTACATATATTGTGCAGCACAAACGACGAGCAGACACAAACAGCAAAGGAACAACCATCACCCCTGACAGAGCTCTCTCTAATAGCCTATTCCATATTTACATGCAATACCACACATTGTATGTGAGCATTTCAAGTAATCTCTTGGTATACATAATGCATGCATCGATCTTGGGACATGGTCTTCCTGGTGGAGAAACCATGTCTAGATGCCTCCTTTTGATCACACAGAAAACCTTTGTGTCCACACACATTTGTCCACTCGTGACTGTCTCCCCCTCATTATGATCATTTTCACTCATTATTGGTGTTACCCTTGTAGCAGCGCTGGTTTTATTACCCCCGTTACATGTCTAACACAATCCAGAACAGTACATCCCACCGGAAGCGGCTGTGGAGACAGATGTCTAGTGAGTCAGATCATAGCTACATGAGTGTTGGTATGGATGGTCCTGAAGGCACCAAAAACACTGCGTGGTGAGTATAATCTTGGCAATAGCTCATCTCTTGTCGAAATAGACGCGACAGGGACAGAAATAAATGTGTGATCTGCCATGAGATGGAAATATAAATCAAGCATGACCAGGGGAAAATATAAAATGCACTCAAAAACAAAAACAACAAACAAACTTTGGGTTGTGGCCCACCCTGCTGTTTTTGCTCTTGAAAATTCCTTAATGTTATGATGGTCCCCTTGTCCCTGTACTCACTGTGTTGCTCATTAAAACGCCTGGAGGATTGAAGACTAAAGCTCCTCTTAAGTGATTGTGTCCTGTCAAACAGCAGGGATTTAAGTGCACAAACAACTAATTGGCATAATTTAAGACACCGGCTCATCCATAAATGAGGGGCTCCCTGATACAACAATAACAGCGTTGCTGTTAAGGACTAATTCATCTAAACAGGAAATCACTGCTCATTAGGCCCTCACCTGTGCAGCACACATTCACCTCTCCCACTCTTGGGAAACGAAAGCACTTGTTACTGTCCACGGAGAAGCCTGTTTGAATTGCAAATGGTGGAACACGAGGGAGCGTGGAGGGCAAAAATGCGTATGGGCGATAAGCATGGGTGTATCTCTGGGTTTAGCACCACCCCATCCTAAATTGAAAAAAATAATTGTTTGGGGAAACCAGAGGCAGGTGCTTAACAGGAGATGGACTATGGGTTTTCACAGGGAAATGCATATGGCAGTGATGATAGTGGCATTAATAAAACAGTAGTCTTTGCTATCTGGTCTTGGACTGTCATTAATAACATGTCTGAATAAAATGCAGCTACTTAACTCGTCCCCGTTCAACGCTAGATTAATCTTTATGTTATGTTCAATCTTGGTTCTCTGATTTACGTACATAATTTTAGCTCTCGTTTGGTGGTGTTTGTTGTTGCCGTTTGTGAAATAAATGTGTTCCATATATATATATATATATATATATATATATATATGTGTGTGTGTGTGTGTGTGTGTGTGTGCCGTACATGAAAAATGTATTACAAGTGTAGAAGCACAAGCATCCACTGTTCTTGAATGCAGGAGTCTGTCTGGTCGTCCCCCGGCATCACGTCATGTGTTACCTATAGCATGAGCAAATATGGCCCTAACCTCCAGCTCCTTGAGCCGGTGCCATGAGTGAGCAGTGTGGAGGCAGCAGCAGCAGCAGCAGCAGCTCTTCTGGGGGTGTGAGATTAGGATCAAGGTTTCTAATGCTATCATTTCCAACTTTTTTAAAACCTGTTCAGCCGTGAAAAAGACACAAAGATCTGGCAGTGAGCCGTTCAGCTCCTCAGACCAACTGCCGTTCCTCTGTCTCCACTCTTCCATTTATCTCACAACTGGCCTGAGCTTCCACACAACATGAAACGCCTCTCAATAATACATAGACCACCTCCAGTTCAGACCCTTAAAAGTGAATGGCATTTGGATCGACTTTCCCTTGTGTATAAAGGATGAGCAGCCCAGTGTGTGGCATGTGCTCACATCAAACAAAAGGACACGTTCCCATAATGCTGCAAACGCCACCAGTGTAGCCCCAGTAAAGAGCGTGTCTTCCGGCACGCAATTACGAGAGCCCATCCGCAACCGCGGGATTTGGGGACAGATTCCACCCACAGTCACTCAAACGCGCACAACAAAGCGACACGCGTTCCCCACAAGTGGATGCTCCAAATAAAGACACCGCCGTGGAAGTGTCAATAATTGGTGCGCATAAGCCAACATCTCCCCAATCGGAACAGTTCCGGAAGGCTGACATTGAAAAACGCACACATCCAGACACGGACGAGGGGGCTTATCTCGTACCTTTGCGCGACGATGAGCGTTAAACCCCCGATTAGGCGCTGTCTTAAGAGGATGGAGGTGTGCGGTGCCATTTACCTGTGCTTCATCCGGCGATCCGACACATGGGTAGCTCCGGCGGGCGCGGGAGGAGGAGGACGTGTGTGTGTGTGTGTGGGGGGGGGGGGGGGGGGGGGGGGGGGGGGCTAGTATTCCATGCAGAAAAGACAAACAGGGGCTCCTCGGTGACGAATGCGGCAGATAAGACGCGTGCCGCCCCGTGTCCTCAGGAGCGCGCCGCTGTTCCGCGCGGATGTGTCGACGGCGCTGGTGCTGATGCTGGGCTCCCGCTGCACCGCGCGCGGACAAAGATGCTTTCTCTCCTGCGCCGCACCGAGAGCAGAGGCGGCAGCAGCAGCGCAGCCGTCATTCCCCCGACACTTGATGCTAATAGTTTGGTAGGTAGCTCACACGGGTTGAGGGCGCGGTCAGTCGCTGTTGACCAATCCCGCGTTCCCTCAAAACTATCAGCTCCGTTGCCATGGAGGAGATACGTGGCATGAGGCGCGCGAGGAGTAAGTCAAAGATGGGCTGGTTAAACGTTGAGTTGAGTTTTTTTTTTTATAGCTTTAGGTGTGGCTTTGTAGATGACTAGCTGTGACTTTAAAGGGCTGATGGGAGTTCAGGGTGGTCCAGGTGTAGTGACAGACACGCCCCCTTCGCGCCATCCTGCACAAGTGTCATTACCAGTCAATACATGCTTACATTTTCATTTGTCTTTGTGAAGCTTGCAAAATCTGTTAAATCGTCAGAGGCTGTTTCCCTGAACATGTAGACCAAAGGTACAAGTCCCAATTAATCATTTTGTTTGAGAATTGATAACTGTCACAAAAAACTGCACAGATTCAGTTCATAATTAGTATGAAGGACTGATTAGTCACATGATTAGATTACACTTTGTATTATGACATCAGTAGGTTGAGGTATAAACCTATATATAAACCTCAAATGTGTAAAACTGTACACTTTTGGATCTCTTGCCTAAGATGTCTACTTGTCAGTTCTGATTCTATATGAAGCTAGAGATAAATTCCTGTCTGTAGTGTGCCACATTTCAGCCTCAGGGACACAATTAGTTACAGTAAAAGTGTTTTTGTCAGTCCTAATCCAAGACAAAATGTGGATTTCATCAGACTCGAGGGGCTGTGGCACATACTTCTTCAAAAATCCCGAGTCTGAGTGAAAACTGTGTCTCATGGCTGCTTCTAGCGAATGAACGAAGTGATTGGCAGATTTAAAACCAGATAACCTTCCTGGCATAGCTGTCTTTCTGTGGTTTTGGAGCGGAATCTTCTGACAGTTTGATGATGTGTGCTGTGTTCTCGGTTCAACACTGTTAACAAAAAAACGGAGAGAAACCAAGAGTGTAGAGCCAGTGTAAAATCTGTGAAATCCTATTCAGACGCAAGCATAAAATGTAAGCATGGGTCTTTTAACGCTTAAGACTTAAGATAGCGCTGATAGTTCAAAGTGTAAAGATGCAGCAAAAGGTTAATAACTTTTACAAGATATTTCCCTCTCAAAAAAGGTCGGTTAGCTGTGACGAAACCCTTTGAGGACTTGCTGGTAAAGGGATTTTGATTGTAGCGTGTGAAGTCGGGCTAAGACGTGATTGACTTATCTGTGACAGCTGACTCATACAAACCTACAAAAGCCGGTTAAGGTGAGCCGGTCCGAGCCAAGCTTTCTTGCTTTCAACACAGATAAGAATCAAAGCAATTTTCTGTCAACGGATGACATATGAATAATGACTACTCCGATTTGTTTTAGCCTGTAAAACAATTCAGCCTCACTGTGCAAAAGGGTGTAATGTATGGAAGTGCCATCCAACAGTTCACAACTCTCACTGCTGTTCTGTCTTCACGTGTGTGGAACATGGATAAAACATTAAAGGGTTTTATGACTCTTAACGTAAGGTTCATTTACATCCACAGCACCTTTTAGTTAGGTTTATGGTTCAGAAGCACCTTTTTCTGTTTTCTGTTCATAAATGCAAAAAAGCTATAAAATAATTTATGTCTTGACGGTGAAACTTCCCACCTTCATTGTTAGAAAAAAACAGATTAAAAAAAGAAGCCAAAATGTATTTTCTAATTATGGTTCAGAATGAGGTTAGGTTTGGGAACAGGTTAAGGTTAGGAAAATGGGTTAGGTCTCGGTTAGGGTTTGTAAACAGTCTACATATTGGTAGAAGAAAATATAAGATTTAGGTCAGTTTCATAGCAACAAAAGTTTGGAACTGCTTCAGGACATTATTCACACATTATCCTGACAACAACAAAGACAACAAAAAGATAAGGCATTTGGTCGCCATCGAACAGTTCTATTGCCGTAATGTATTCAGAGAAAACAATATTATAGTAGCTTTTGTGTAAGTAATTAAGCAGCTATTACAATGGGATACGGCATGTCTACATGAACACAGCTCTGATGCTGGCTACCACAACAGCCCATGTTGGTCACAAATTAACATAAAATAACACAAATTGAGGCCAACAGGGGTTTCTAAGTCAAAATGAATAGATCAAATAGAGACTGCAAAAGAAAAAGGGAAAAAAAACAAAGGCCTCTGATTCAAAAGCAACGAGGCCCCTTAAGGGAAAATGAACAATATTACCTCGAAGGCTTCTCTTCTACATTAAGAAAAAGCTCAAATTAAATGTAGCTATATCCCTTCAGAGAGCATAGTAGTCAGAGAAAGCAGTAATTTGACAGTAAAAGATGCTGCATGACTCTGCTGTTCATATGCAGCTGCACCAGAACCAGCAAGTGCCAGGTGTGGGTTGTTACAGCCTCATCAAGGGGCGTGGCCTCATCCACAAACACCATCCGATTAGCATGCTACAAATGCTAATGCTAATCTACAATATTTCAAGCTGCACTATACAATTTTACTGTCGAAGGGTAACCCATCTACATTTCTCCATGAAGATGTTGCATTGTATGGCGTTAAACTTGCCTATCGTCATGGAGACAAGCAGATGGGGCTGCACGATTTAGCAAAACGTATTGAGATTAGATTTGCGATTAAAGATGAGGATTCTGTTCAGAGTGCACACTGTAAACAACTCTAGGAACATTAACATTAAGAGAAGCGAGGGAAGAATATGAATTAATAAACTAAAACAAGATAAACATTTTAGAACATGTTTGACGTCTTAACTACAGGTACAACAAGATATTTCTTTCAAAAGACAGAAAATGTTGTTCTTTCCAGATGACATTCTATTACCTTAATAATTGCCGCCTTCTCGATTGGATAATTGTGCCAACTCAAATGGTAATTCTGATTTGATTGGGACATATTGCAGCCTTACAAGCAGATGACTACCATCTGAGAATACATGTTTTTCAAAGTATTTTTGAGCAATAAAAATTAAATTAAAATATGTAGGAACATTCCAGACAAAGCAACGGTATCTCCATGGTGATACGCACGTGAACGTTACATAGTGCACCTTTAAAGTCGATATCATTGGCTCTCACACTGTATCTTAGCATTACTATGTCATTACAATGGATTTCACTGAGCAAAAATGCAGCCAAAACTACAATTGTGCTCTAAATAAGTCGTGGAATGTATTAGAAAAGTGATGTATTATTTGTGGTACACGTTAAAGTACACACAAGGAGTTAAACATATTTAACAGCTTAATAGTTGTATGAATGTGACAATGAGTGAGGTCGTAGGACACAAAACACTCAATATGATGTAAGCCTTTAGCAGATGTAAGCATTAAACAACTTAATTATTGTATGATTTATGGAAACCCTGTTCAGACTACAGCTGCTCAGCTCTCAGTAGACATAGTATCTGATGACACACAACAGAGAAGCTCCAGACAATGTGCTCATCAGCGCGTGATTGCTTTAACCCACAGTTCAGTCACATTTTAGAGGTTAAATGTCTGCAGATGGTTCAATAATGCTACTTGAATCAGAGGTCGAGTGCATATGGATTCAGCGCCTAGTCATCTTCTTATCTTTCATCTATTTGTAAAAGTGTGTCGGTAAAGATATCCTGGGCTGGTGCATATTTGCTTGTTAAATGTTTGAACTTTACTAATTATTTTGCCGAGATAAACTGCAGAGCATCCAGCGCTTCATTTAGACACTTCAAAACAGTTCTAAGATGTCTGACCTTTTTGGAAGTAGACTACGGTAATCACGCACACAGACGTTGCTTTGGATACAGGCAGCAATATCTCTCAGAAGAAAAAAATGACAAACTGAACAATTATTAAGTAAAAATATATCTCCTTTTTGGGTTTGGCTGTGTGGCAATTGTGATTAGATTCCAATGTCGTTTCCATCATGATTCAGTTGACTGCACATTTTAAGTCTGTCGAGGGGCCCTGACATTTGAGAAAATACTTAAATATGAAGTGCATGAAAAATCACATTTTTATTCATAATAAAAGTAAAACCCCATGGAGACATAGAAAGAGTGAGTTCTCCACAAGGAGCTGGAACTTCTGTGATTTGCTATTATTACTTGTAACTCAAGTTGAGTGTTTTTGACATATACTGGAATACAGAGCTACATTGAAGTGACATTGAAATTCCTCTTCCTGTTTATCTGTAGCTATTCTTAGTAGCTATATGTGTTATGCGTTGGTGTCAGGGCTCACAAAACAGGCTGTGAAGAATGTGTGAGGTCATAAAAACATATGGATTATGATATAGTGTATACTTAGATGCACTGCCTCATTATTACTGTATATTCTCCAGCCCAGATGCGCCCCTCCCCCTCTGTGCCTTCTGGATCCTCCGGGACACTAGCAGCTTGATGGATACAGGATTTTATGAACATCCTTCGACATGTCTGCCCTAAAATCACCTGATCAAACAGCTGAGTGTGCCTCCCTGTGTTTTAGTGACCTGTCTAAGGCAATTATTGATTTTTGGTCTGGTCTGAGCCAAAGAAAGGCAGCGCGGCCTCACTGAGGAAATAGAGGTGCTCATCTGTTCTGCTCGCAGATACATATCCACAATTGCAATAAAATATTGAGCAAGATCCGTATTATGAGAAAGCCCCCAGGACTTAAGTAAAGCGTGCATGTTATTGGATACACTTTGTGAGCTACAGCGGCAAACGGCACTTCTGTTTGTATCCAGTGAACACTCATCCAGCAAACATTTCCCTGCTTCTCCTGATGCTTGGTGACGCTATGGTTGATTGAAGAAGAGGTCATTCTAGGAAACAAGGGCTTGAGATTGTTATGAAAGATAAACAATGTCAATGTGAGTTTACTGTGGTACATGTAGATAAGCCTAATACTAAAGTATTACTAAAGCAATGGTATGAATACACAGTAACTTCCAAATCGCCTATATTGTGCAGAGGAGCGCTTTATACACAGTAACACTTTGAAACTGTTTACCCTCGCAAATGTGTGCATTTTATTTTGTATACACAAGAATAAACGCGGCAATAATTTTTCCCTTCTCGTTTTCGTGCCGCCATCAACTCTTACGGGACAACTTTTCAGTCTTAGCTTCAAGACTTAAAACCACATTTATAAATTACAATGTGACGAAATGCAAAATTACTGCTTCTTAGATTTTCAGTTTTCTTTTGAAGACCAAAAATGAACAATGTTGGGTGCAATTTGTATCACTCAATGATCAATGTTTAAGTTTGATTTCTGGATCTTGTTGAATGTACAACTATAGTACTGAAGTGAAATACATACACAAGTCTATTGTGAGCAGACTCATTGTGGTCTGCTCTGTCCACTGGACACTGTTATGGAGCCACTTAACGCTTTGCCTGACTCACCTCGCGTGTGCTGGTGCGACTGAAGGCTCACCCACACATGCTGTTGGGATTCATTAAACCTTTTGCGGGAGGCCATAGCTACAGCTTCCACAGCCATCGCAGAAGGTCAACGCAGTCGATGTGCCGATGATCTTGGTTCAAAGTAACGTGGAAACATGCAGCCGTGGCAGTTGTCAATGAAGTGCGGTCAATACTTGCCCACGTGGTTCACCGCAGAGGTCAGCGCCGCTATAAATAATGTGAAATGTTTGTTCAATTATATTTTAGAATTAATATCAAAACAGTCACCACAGACCTGAGAATTGAATGACGTGTGATTGGAATAGTGGATGGACCGTCTGAGATTTACAGAAGTACAAGAATCAAGGAAAAACAATCAACAAAATTCAACTACTAATTTCAGTAAAGCTAAAAAATCTTGGCTTTTTAACATTTGAGACATACATAGAAGAAGTAATTCCATAACTGTTACCTAGCAACCATAGGAATATGCTTGTCAAAGTTACGATATGATAAAAGAAAGTAAATTACACTTTTATTTTGTTAAATATATTTTTTAACAAAAACGTAATCCATACAAATAAGTTGATCCTATATTTTGGATTGAATTGCGTGTTGATGAAATAGATGGAGGTATTGTATTCCGTTTAGAAGTAAACACTAGGTCTTTGTATTTTCTTTTCTTAAAGGCGGTATGGACGATTTTTTGGCGATTTGAGAACGCAGGCGGAAGTGCGCATTCGCACTCGCCCGTGCGGACTGATACAACACACATGTGCGTTTGTTTATTAGCGCAACGGAGCGCAACGGATCGCATCGCATCTCTCGTCTCCCGTAGATTTCTGTCCACTTCTGCGTCAGCTCGAACTGTCTTTCTCCGTCTTCATTTTGCCCCGTACACTGAGGGAACTATATTATGATAGATCCATGCGCTTAGGCACGCGGAAACTTGGGCACGAACCGCACGCGGCTGCAGATAAGCGGTAGGTGCGTTTTATGATTGATACGTGGCAGGACAAATGATTTATCCACGTCACGAGGAAATATGATAAAAAAAATTGCTGAAAAAAATCGTCCATACCACCTTTAACTTTTTTTCAACAAACTGCCACTTGACTCACAGGTACCATGGTGCTAGTAATAATTAGAAATACATGAAAACCTGTCATCTTGTTTTTATATTTCATTTGATTGAATATTTGCTCTGGTCGGGTTTCTGCGTTCTGTATGTAATTTTTATATTTGATTGTTTTATTGGAAACCTGAAAACCTGCACCATTGACCTTGTCCCTACATTTAGTCATTAAGCTTCATGTGGCGCCTAATCCGGATCGTTGTTCTGCGCTTGTCTTGGATAAGCAGAATAAAATATTTCTAGAGATCTTAGGCAATATGACAATTGTTAAGGCTATTACTATTTCATTTAAAAGTACCATGTTATGATAGTTAATGTTGCTGTTATCTTTGGGTAATATACACATGACATTTTTAAAGTGGTTAAATTTACCATGCACCCTTAAAGGTGCACTGTGTCGCACTATGTAGCACTATGTAGCACTATGTAGCACTATGTAGCACTATGTAGTACTATGTAGCATTACAAAAAAGCATAAATTCCATGTATTCAATTACAGGTTTTTCTCTGGCTTAACAAAAAGACACATTCTTACTGTGACTGGGCCCACTTCTCCACAGATCTGATCAGTAAACTTGGGGGCATCACCTGTTTGTTTACATAGAAATAGATAATAGTTTAATGCCATATTGGGGAAGATTTGAGGCAAAGTAATAACATAGTGCACCTAATAATCGTTTGTATAGTCCGTCTTCTTCTAGAGTGAATATTAATACACAGGCAATTGCATTAAATCGCAATAAATATGTGGGGCAGTACTAATGGAATTCCTCTTCAGGACCAGTGCATATGAGGGAAACAAAGCCTTGCACAGCTGCTTTAATTGGTCCTAAAGGAATTGATGTCAGTGCAAACGGGGCTAAATATAAAGGCCTCTAATTCCACTTCACCAAGAAATGAATGGGTCTGGCTGCACGGGCTCTGGTGGAATCAATAGCCCGGCGATGATTGAAAGAGTCACTCACCATACATCCGTTTTCTCCTTTTCCTCTGGTGTGATCTCTGCAAAGTTGTGACATTTCCAGAGGCACCAGCAGGTGACAGTGTTCTTCCTGTATGGCCTGGGGTCCACACATTCGTACTCACAGACAAAAGCAGCAGTTGACCGGGAACAACGCATCAGCACTGACAAAATTCCTCCGAAAATGCTTCGCTCTGCTCCATTAAGCAGAGGACCTCGTCGCTGTTTTCGCTCCATTTTCCTCCCTTTTTCGAGGAAGACATATTTCTCCCGGCTACATGAATCATAGTACAACTCTTAAAATGCACAAGGACAATTGTCTGATTAAATCACTTGATTACATTTTACAGTAACCAGTACAAGCCCAGTGCTGGTCTGATTGTACGACCAAAATTAAATAATTTTGGTGAAAATATGGAGCATGGTCTGATTTTTAGAACACTTTATATGCAGTATATTAATAGCAAGGTATGAAGAAATATAGAAGGGGATGACAGTGAAACGTGATTCCATTTCCAAAACAGATTTACTCTAAGGCGAATAGCTTGAGTATGTTTAACTGTTCTATTCTGACAAGTTCTTAAATGTTGTGTTGCAATTTTCTGTAACCATTTGGTTTCTAATTGCATTATACTGCTTCTTTACCTTTTTATTGTCCTTCTATTAGGTCTTAAACCTATCTTTCGAAAATAACGGCCGCTGATCCACTACAAAAACACTTTTAGCTATACATTTGTACAGCAGAAATGTTTTTTTAATATCATATATATCATATATTTATTTACATACATTCTACTACATTTTTAACTGGACTGAAAAGTAAAAGTATATTTTCTTAAAGGTTTTCGACCTGATAAAATGACTGAGGAGTTTGTTTTTACTTAAGTAGATTTCATAATGTGATTCTTTTACTTTGACTTTTACTTGAGTTACAGCAACTGTATCTGTACTTTTACTTGAGTAACAAAATTGAGTACTTCATCCACCACTGTTTAAATTGAATCAGTTACATATATTCTCTGGCAGCAGAATCATACGTGCGAGCCAAGTGGTGGGTGTTTTACCTTAAGTTGTGATGTAAAACACAGATGCTTCTCCCGTTCCAAACAATATCGCCGCCACTGCCAGACTGGGCGTGTAAAGAGCTTCATTCTCGCTGTGAAAATGAGTGGAAAGAGAGTCGCTGTCAGCTTGAGACTATAATTATTGCCCACATAGAGATAGTCTTCTCCTCACTGACAATTAATTTGACAAGATCATCAAGCCTATGTATCTGGTGTGATCCACAGAGTGTCAGTTGGATGGTTGGCGATATGTTCTCCTTTTTGTATTGCCATTGCTTGAACATCTGGATGGATAGGAAGCATTCAAGCTAACTAGGCCTGCTGCATATCTGCACATGCACGAGTCTGTAAGGGACAGTGCATTTCATTTGGAGGAGCAGAGGGAGCCCCCGCGGACCCCTCTAGACCCTCTAACCTTGTAAACTACAATCGTTGTTTCTGCAGTCGAACGCTAAGACTCTGCGAATGCTCATGCAGGTTTAAAACAGCAGTAAATGGTTGAGAAGAATACATTTACTGTATGCTAGGGATGTCAAGATTATTTGGTTGATTGATAATTGTGATTATCCAGGTCACAAGATAATCGTAAAAACTAATAAATAATTACCGTGAGAATCGTTAACAGCAACCATGAATCATTTCTGTTTAATCTCCATGCTAAATTGGAAAAACATGTGAAAAGTATTTTATGTTTATGTGAAAAGTCATTTTTCATTCAGGAAGTTTGAAATTAGAACACTTGCAAAGACTGGTAAGTCATTAAACTTCTCTTCTCTGTTGTTTGGTCGAGCAAACAATCGTAACAAAAAAAACCTTAAAATTATGGCCGTGGCTGCAGAGCCGCGGCGCGGTCAAATAACCCAGCAGTTTCGGAAGCCGCGGCACGGCCATATAGCCTCATGGCTAACCCTAACCCTAACCCTAACCCTAACCCTAACCCTAACCCTGACCCTGACCCTAACCCTAACCCTAACCTTAACCCTAACCCTAACCCTGACCCTAACCTTAACCCTAACCCTGACCCTAACCTTAACCCTAACCCTAACCCTAACCTTAACCCTAACCCTGACCCTGACCCTAACCCCAAGACCTAACCCTAACCTGGCGCGGTCTAACCCGGCGCGGTCAAATAGCCCAGCAGTTTCAGGAGCCGCGGCATAAAATAACATGGCAGTTTTGCGGAGCTGTAGACACTCCCTAAAATTATTAACGGTATGCTTCCTTCTCACAATAATCGTAACACTAAAATTAGACATTAAGACATGCCTAGTCTATACCCATGTAGACACACATCTTTTTGTTTTTAAGAACATATTAGATACACAAGTAAATACTAGCCTATTCATCAGAATCTATTCAAGTTACAGAATTGCACTGTTGTGTGGGCGTATCAAACCAAGAAACAAAGCCAGTTGCTTTCTATCTGCACATTAAAAACAAAAGATACGTCTTAAATACACTGAAAATAGCTGTACATAAAGTTGTCAGAGCAAGACAGCTGTTACTGCTCATTTGCAGTAAAACTGAATGTTATATAAGATAAGATAAGATAATCCTTTATTGTCCCACATGGGGAAATTTCATTGGTGCAACGCAGGTAGATACAGAGGTAGATACAGAAGAACAGATCACTTATAGGAAGTCTGAAAAACACTTTCAGTAGAAGATCTCCTATAAATAAATAAAAAACTCCCATAGACAAATAAATAAATAAATACCATTGCATGTGATCACAACAGTAATTGCACATGAATATGTGTCACGACAGCACATAGATTGCACATGAACTTCACAGTAATTGCACATGAATTCCAACAGCAATTGCACATACGACAGAATTGCACATCAGTATTAGGTTAGGTCAGTATTGCGACGGGATAACGTGACGATCTCCGGGTAAGACGACTGTTCTCCGCAGTTTCATGAGTTCCTCGCCGGGGGGCGGGGCCGGAGCCGGGGGACTCAGAGCCAAGACACATCGCCACGACACGACGAAAACACTCCATCCAGCCGAATAAAGTCAAAACAAGTTAATTTAAAGCGATTCCAGTGCGTGTCCCGATCGTTCGTGAAGTTCCTCTTTCATATAAACGTGTATATAAACGTGTACCGACGACACGCCGTACTTTAGCGCGGCCGGAGGGCGCGGGGGGGGGGGGGGGGCTGGTGGGCTCGCTCGGAGCTAGCTCACGTCACAACAACACAACGAACGCAACGAAAAACGCTCAAATCCAGCCGAAAAAAGTCAAAAACAGTTGAATTAAAAAACTATTCCAGCGCGTGTCCCTATCGTACAGTAAAATAGAAAAAATATACTAACTATATTTACAAAATATAGGAGATAAAGCACAATAAGTGTGAGAAAGAAGAGAGAGCGTTTACACCGGGCTGCCAGCTGTACCAGCGCCTTATATATTTACATTAAATATGTAAGCACATTTACTGTCAAATGTTCTCAGTGGAATCTTTGTTGGTTTGATGTATAAATCCACTGGAGAGAAACACACGCCATAGGAATAGACAGGTTTGTAGCTGGAGGCGTTATGTTTAGGACAGAGAAAGGTGCGAGACGTGGATGACGCCTGCAGATGTGCCACATTACTTTTCTATTATTCCCTGATATTCTCTGAATGCAAGAGCTCAGTGCATCTGCTCTTTTACTGTACATGTTCAGTGTCCTAGTGAAGAATACAACTACAATACTAAGGATTAAAACACCTTTCTATTTCTACTTTATCAATTGCACTTGTGTTTATAACTAAATTAAATATATATCTATATTTTACAGACATGTGATAATGATATATTCTTCTCTGTCCCTTGCCTGGATTCAAATATGGCCCTCTGGGGGAAAATGGTTGCCCACTGGACAAAACTCACTCATTATAGTAAAAAACAATAGAGAACATAGAATGGGTCCTATTTTTAGGGTTCATATTAAGGTGCTTTCTCTGTTGAGAATAAAAAGCTGATAATTATTGGTTTGAACATGCAGGAATTGTCACCTAAATCCCAGTTGGCACCTCTCTAAAATTTGGCTGATATGACTGTGAGGCAGAACCGCTCGGTAATAACTCCCAGCCAATCATAGCCTCCATTCACATCAGAGTTAATTGACTTAATCTTCTCTGGGGATTAAAACAAAAAAAAAATCTATTAATTAAACTTCCACAGCTTCTTCTTTTTGATTACAAGATAGGGTCGTGGTAAACCGCTTGGCTTACTTGACAGCCTGACAAAAGCTTCAAGACAGTGTCCAAAATGCCCCAAAATGATAACTGTAATTGTGAAAGTTGTTGCATGTTCTTCATTTTAATCTATGGAGGCGAGTGCAGAGTGTGGTCTGGAAATGCTTGATGTACTATTTGACAGCACAGCCAGTAGACATGTAAGAACATAATTTGCTCATCATAATGGACAAATCAGGGGCACGCCAGCTCCAATCTGCGTCACGCGGCGTGAGATGGTCCCTCTTCATCTAGGGGTCATCCCTCATGTGGAGGACTTTAAAAGCATACATGAAAAGAAAGCAACTTCCTTTGCATTTTATACCTCGCATAGAATCTATAAATTCTTCAAATGCAGCCAAAATGGATGTAGCAGTGCTGCCATGACTTCCACTAAATGTTGATTCTTAGTGTTATTCCTGTCCAGCTTTGACAGCCATTTCTTTTGTTCTTTTTTGTATTGTCTGCAACAGTATAGCATATAGAGCATAGACTGACAGCATAATTTCACCCCTAATGTTTTCCCAAGACAACGCTTATTGAAGAAAGCATTTTGTCTTGACACTAACAAGGACTGTTTCCCGCAGTTTTTAAACAATTTGAGTCCAAAAGGCTCAGACCACTCTTTAACAAGATAATGATAACGTTGTAGTACTGAGGAAAAAACACACACATCGTCTCTCACGACTTAAGCTACACTTGTTCTGGTCAGGGTAATATACTGTTGTCTCTGGGCTCTTGCTGACATTAACAAGATCGTCTTTGAAATATCATGGCCTTTGGGACTGGGTCAGAGTTGCTATATATAGGAGGCTAGGACTTCTCGATGGTTTGGCTTGCTGGAGTGATAACTGAAAATAGAGTGGGGTTGGTGGCGGAAATGTGCACTTGGGTTTGTGTTGATCACTGCCCCGAGCCCAATGCACAGATGCGATCCCCACCAATGCTCTGGATAGCTGATTAGCTGGAAATGCTAACGGCTTTGCAGTGTACACAACTATCTAGGCGCTGCAGCACGTATCCGGTAGTGGACGGGACTTTAAATGAAACTATTAGACAAGTGTATTTTATTTATATTTGAAAGATATTTGAAAAAAAAAAAAATGCCATAGCGAGGGCCAAAAATGCTCCCTCCAGCCACTAGAGGCCAGTAAATAAACACACAATTAGTTTATCGTATATTATCTTTGTGTCAGTTCTGCCTTATACATGCACATGTGCAGCGGCAGCAATGTATTCACAGATATAGGGATTGTTAAAATAAAAACAATGTAGTATCAGGAAGCCTATCTATACATTTAGAATATGCTCCGGAAAAAATTCACAAGAAAGTAATTAGTTGACTTTGCTGCGTGTTGCTTTTAAGGAGAGACTAAATCGATTTTTCTTATCATTTCATGAACCATTACCATCTGTCACCAGAGCACTGCTGCCAGCACCGAGCTGCAAAATAAGTTAGCGTTATAGCTGCCAGATATTGTCAGCATGTTTCCCCTGTATCAGAGTGCACTTCAGGAGCACGGAAATAAGAAATGCACTGTGACTGATTACAATCTTATTTCTACTAAAATGACTGCTGTAATGTGGGTTTTAAAAAATATTTCAGCTATATATTATTAAGTACAATGCAAAATGTTTAAATCAAAAATGATGTTTCCGAAAAGCTAAAGCTCAAGAATTTGGGATTTTATGAGTGAATTAAAATAAGATGTATCCCTGCGAGTGGTGGCACCATTGTTTAAGGGTTGTGCATACATGGTCGCTACCACAGCTGCATCATGGGTTCAGAATCTAAAAAACAAGATTGACTGTTGCTGCTGATCGCAAGACAGGACAAGTGCCTTTGCAGCAGCCTGTGTCTTTTGTTTGTTTGTACCTCTTCACCCAAGCCTATGACCTCCCCTACCCCTAGCCTCCTCTACCCCATTGCCTACTCTTCTACCCCCTGTTACATCCCCATCTTTTTCTCTCTACTTCTTCTGTCTTGTTCATTTTATCTGTATATTAATGTGTATTGTATGTGCTGTCCCCCCCTGTCTGTAAATACCCCCCCTTTTTTATATATGTTCAGCGTCTTTGGGTCACTGAAAAGCGCTGTATAAATAAAAGTTAGTATTATTATTATTATTTGTTTCTTTCTTCTTTGAATATAATCATCAGTATTTTTAATAAGCAGTATTTTTGATAAGAAGTATTTCTAATAAGCTGGGTTTTTTTTTAAAGGCAATTTTTTTCATGACATTTCTATGCCAAAAGTTGTATTTTAATTAGAAATATATTCAATGAATGCTTCAACAAATCCAGTGCAAGTGTTTTACCCTTCCCAAAAGAGCCACCACCTTCTGCTTAATATTCATAGTGGTGCCTTTAAAGTGTGGAACCTGAGCCAGAGCTCTGGGTGCTACCACTGTGTCCCTGCTCTCCGTGTCGCCCGTTCACCTTGAGCCTTGATCCGGTCCAATCATGTCCAAACCACTGTCCGACCACGACCGGAGGAAACAGATTTCGGTGCGGGGGCTGGCTGGTGTGGAAAATGTTACAGATCTCAAAACGAACTTCAACAGGCACCTCCACTTCACCCTGGTCAAGGACAGAAATGTGGCCACAAAGAGGGATTACTACTTTGCTCTGGCCCACACAGTCAGGGACCACTTGGTCGGCCGATGGATCCGGACCCAGCAGCACTACTATGAGAAAGACCCCAAAGTGAGTTATAAGCATGCTCATCACAAGGACAGGACGAGTGTAGTGTGGTAAATTTAGCTGTGGTAAAAGGGGTCTGCAGACTTAAAGGGAAAGTAAAACATATAGTGTATAGAATTATTTTGAATTATTAACTAACTGAAAGTTAAAAATCTATATAATAGCATTTTATACTGGATGCCTTTCCAGATACACCCTTCACCATCTCTCTGTGCTGCTTGTGGCCGAAGATATTAACATTGGGTCAATATTGAGAATATCTTAACATATATCTCAGTTAGTAAATATATTGCAAGGTATAAACTATATGTAAATACTCAATAATATTTTGTTAAGGTTGTACAACTTAACTTAACAGAACACAATATCTATTTCCTCAACCGATATAATTTAACTTTTCCAAACTTTATCGTGTTGTTTTATTTGCATAGTCACATGGGCATTTGTCAGCAAGGACATCACAGTATTTATTCATAAATCAAGCTACTCTTTAAAGTGTGACTAAATCCAAAGTCACCTTGTTGTTTCCATACATACATTGTGTCTAGTATATAACGGCAAAGGCCAAAGGTCAGAATAAAGCCATCTCATGACATTTGAACTTCAGGAAGACGCCTTAGCACTTGGTCGGTATGCGGACGTCTTAAGTGTGTTGAAACATAAACCCTCCCATGACCTTCTCCTCTGACTAACTAAAGTTTGAGTCATTTGCCTCTGAGGGCCACTGTGAAGTTCATGGAGAAAGCGAGAAATATACGGGTTAATGATGGTGGAAAAAAGGCCAGGAACAGAAGCAGCAAAAATGCACTGCCAAACATAATCTTGCAAGACAATTAACTTATTCATCTTAACCTAACATCCATGTGCCTTTATTGCCAGATTTAAGTGACACAAAGGGAAAGTGTAAGAACATACTCCAATACTCCATACTCTACACTACAGAGGCATTTATTTGCATAGTGATGTGAGAATCATAGACAGAACAGCTAATTATCATAATGAGATGACAGCAGCGTTAGAAGTCAGATAAGATTTGGAGCGTGTGGTCATATATAATTCATTCTCCCGTAAGGCCGCTTATGATGGGTCTGTGTCCTCCGCTACAATCCAAGCTGTCTTGTATCACTTGGTTACTTATTTTTTCCCTCCACAAAGACCCGGGTATCAGGCACGGCTGACCTTTACAGCACCCTCTACAGGAGCTATTTTTGCCCGGGCCAAAATGTTGCTGTTATGTAACACCAAAAGCAGTCTGTCCAACCCCTGGGCCCCTCTCACTCTCTTCCCTGTCTCTGTCTCAGAGTTTGTGTCCTCTCGCCACAGGGAAGGAAAAAAACAAAATGTTTAAATGGCAAAAGGCTAAACAGAGGCTCAGGTGGCAGCGCTCTCTGTCTGCACTTTGAAACAAAATGATACATCATAAACTTTAGCTCAAAGCCAGGAGCAAGTTATTTCTGATTAGAAAAAATATCGCCCCTTTTGTGCAGAGGCAGATTTGCTCCCATAGCGCAGCAGTTATAGGCTTTGTGCTATGATTTCGACAGATTTTTGCTCTGCTCTCCCCTTCAGCGCGTGTACTACATCTCCCTAGAGTTTTACATGGGGCGCACGCTGCAGAACACAATGGTCAACCTTGCAATGGAGAACGCCTGTGATGAGGCCACCTACCAGGTCCAGTCAGACTCCTACTGTTCAACACCATTCAAATGTATATCAGTGTTAACTATGTATTAACTGTGCGGGTGTTGTGGCAGCTGGGTCTGGACATGGAGGAGCTGGAGGACATGGAGGAGGACGCAGGATTGGGTAATGGCGGCCTGGGACGTCTGGCAGGTAAACTCAACAACACACTGCAAATATATAACTATGATTGAGCATATTCAGTTTGACTAAAATTACTCATTTCCCAGCTTGTTTCCTGGACTCCATGGCCTCTTTGGGTCTGGCAGCGTATGGTTATGGCATTCGCTATGAGTTTGGTATCTTCAATCAGAAAATTGTCAATGGATGGCAGGTCAGTCCTTTGTCCAATTTTATTTCATGATTTACGTAGAGGAGAGGAGAATCCGACCGATAGTCGAACCTCGGATTCAGGAGAAGCAGAGTGGTTTTCGTCCCGGTCGTGGAACACTGGACCAGCTCTATACCCTCCATCGGGTGCTCGAGGGTTCATGGGAGTTTGCCCAACCAGTCCACATGTGCTTTGTGGATCTGGAGAAGGCTTTCGACCGTGTCCCTCGGGGTGTCCTTTGGGGGGTGCTCCGGGAGTACGGGATCCGGAGCCCTTTGCTCAGGGCTGTCCGGTCCCTGTATGACCGGAGCAGGAGCTGTGTTCGCATTGCCGGCAGTAAGTCAGACCTGTTCCCAGTGCATGTTGGACTCCGCCAGGGCTGCCCTTTGTCACCGGTTCTGTTCATAAATTTTATGGACAGAATTTCTAGGCGCAGTCAGGGGTCGGAGGGTGTCCGGTTTGGGGACCACAGATTCCATCTCTGCTGTTTGCAGACGATGTTGTCCTGATGGCTCCATCAAACCCGGACCTGCAACATGCACTGGGACGGTTTGCAGCCGAGTGTGAAGCGGCTGGGATGAGAATCAGCACCTCCAAATCCAAGGCCATGGTTCTCGACCGGAAAAAGGTGGCTTGCCCTCTTCAGGTGGGTGGGGAGTCCTTGCCCCAAGTGGAGGAGTTCAAGTATCTCGGGGTCTTGTTCACGAGTGAGGGAAGGATGGAGCGTGAGATCGACAGGCGGATCAGTGCAGCGGCTGCAGTGATGCAGTCGCTGCATTGGACTGTTGTGGTGAAGAGGGAGCTGAGCCGAAAGGCAAAGCTCTCTATTTACCGGTCGGTCTACGTTCCTACCCTCACCTATGGTCATGAGCTTTGGGTACCGAAAGAACAAGATCGCGGATACAGGCGGTCGAAATGAGTTTCCTCCGCCGTGTGGCTGGGCGCTCCCTTAGAGATAAGGTGAGGAGCTTGGCCACACGGGGGGAGCTCGGAGTAGAGCCGCTGCTCCTCCACATCGAGAGGAGCCAGCTGAGGTGGCTCGGGCATCTGTTCCGGATGCCTCCTGGGCGCCTCCCTCGGGAGGTGTTTCAGGCATGTCCCACCGGGAAGAGGCCCCGGGGAAGACCCAGGACACGCTGGAGAGACTATGTCTCTCGGCTGGCCTGGGAACGCCTCGAGATCCCCCCCGGAGGAGTTAGAGGAAGTGTCTGGGGAGAAGGAAGTCTGGGACTCAGACTGCTGCCCCCGCGACCCGGCCCCGGATAAGCGGCAGAAAATGGATGGATGGATGGATTTACGTAGACTTATTCCTCTCAATCACAATACTTTACATATGTATTTTGTAGTTTACACATGGATCATGGAACAGACTACTTAAACAAATAACTTGCACCTACAAGTGTTGGAATTCATGGATTTCCGCTAAAATACTTTTTTCTCTTATGGATGCCATCCTGAGGACTTTAAACTATTCAAAATATATAAGTTTGATTTCAATAGTTAATTGCCATAGCAACTGTCCAAACCCATATGAGACCCCAATGTCGTAGTTTACCAAAAGCAGACATGAGTAATAACACAGATAACACTATATTACTCTTAAAAGAAGCGCTCAGAACGCCTAACTTTGATTAAAAAATGCTATCTGAAAGACTTAATTAAGGTCATTTGTCTGCTTATCATTGTCCAGGTTGAGGAGGCTGACGATTGGCTGAGGTACGGTAACCCCTGGGAGAAAGCGCGCCCCGAGTACATGCGCCCCGTGCACTTCTACGGCAGAACAGAGCACGGCCCGGACGGTGCCAAATGGGTCGACACTCAGGTGAAGACACATATTTCTGGTATTAACATTATAAAGGTCACGTTCAATCTTTTCACTTCAAAACCCTTTGCGTGAGAGAAAAAGGTCTGTAATGTTCCTGAGCACAAAAGTGCGGAGGAGTCTTAAGTATTTTTAAGTGAAATTTGTACATTTCCAAAAGTACTGACAAGGTTTTGTGAGTTTGAAAAACTACCCACAGCTTTGAATAATTGGTGAAGAATTAGAACGGATTGCCAAAAGCTTTCAGTTTATTCCTGAACTCGAGAGACAAATATTCTTATTCGTTGTCCATTTACAACTTACCGATTGAATTAGAAATAGCTTAAGTGTTGCAAACAAAAAACAAACCAAAAAACATATCACCTCCAGAAATAATAGTGAACCTTGTCGATTCAAATATACTCCCATGCAATCACAAACAAGATTAGTGATGTTATGATTAAAATTACAGACCCAATTTCTTTAAGGCTCAATACATTAGACCACAGTTATAATAAAAATGAATTTCTGTTTAGACGTTAGAACATACTTTTCAACACAAAATAATGGTCGTCTTTTGTTTATACCATTTAGTCGACCGTTTAGTCCATTTCTAAAACTGTTTACTCGATTTTATATAAAAAAAATTTTGCTTCTTCATATTAGTATCTAGTTTCAACACTAGCTTTAGAATCAATGGTATCAGGGTATTGATTTTGTGACAACCCTAAGAGTTACACAGATAAACAACAGAACAGTTAGTGTGGTGGTGGTGGTGGTGGTGGTGGTGATAATAATACTCTATTTGCTATTTTGAACATTACATAATTAGCTCAACTCTTTTACCAGGTGGTTTTGGCTCTGCCCTACGACACCCCTGTCCCTGGATATCGCAACAACTTTGTCAACACGATGAGGCTTTGGTCTGCCAAGGCTCCCTGCGACTTCAACCTTAAAGACTGTACGTACAGCATGCATGTCCCAAAACACCTCAGAAACCTCTACTCCCAAGTACAATTCACACCTCATTATTCCTCTCTATTGTACGAACATATTTCCGTCTTACAGTCAACGTGGGTGGCTACATTCAGGCCGTGCTGGACAGGAACCTGGCTGAGAACATCTCCCGGGTGCTTTATCCCAACGACAATGTAAGAAATAATAACTATGGCTCTACTTTTGCTATAGAAAGGCGAGTGGGCGTGTTGCTTTAACCTCGGCTTCAAGGAAACAGCTGGATGTGAATGCCATGGACAATATTAAAATTCACACCATGCGGCTCGAGGCTGGCTATGGAACACTTTATATTAGTTTGCTAACGTAACACAGAGAGGTATGGAGGCTAAGTTAATAACAGTACATCCATACATTGGTTAGCTGTGGTTGCAGTGCGCCTCTTTGTCTTTAATGGGAGATACAGTCAGGTTTCCTCCCGCTCTGAAGAACAGTGCTTTATCCGACCACCGTGCGCTCGCTCCCTCAGGGCTAGAATAGGAGGATTTGGATGATAACCATCTAACCAGAGCTTTAACTCAAGTCACTGCACATAATTTGGGTGTGGGCAGCCCCGAGCGGCCAATACTGAGCAGTGGAGGTTCACTTCACTCACTAATCTGCTTCTCCACTGGAGTCCTGAGTCTATTTCTGCAGAGCCTTCCTCATGTGTGTGCAATAGTGTGTGCTGGCCTCATAGCAACAAAGGAAAAATGACATGTATTTTAATCCACAAGCAGGAAGTAATTCAAAGGTGCACAATGTCTCGGTGCAGTTATTTTATTGCTAAAAATACCCTGAAATACATGCATTCTTTGAGCGAGGGGACTTGCCTCTCCACAGCTCTGATCCGTAACTTGACCTGGTGGTGTCATCTCCTTGTCTCCATAGAGCTCGAAACTGCGTAGCGTTCCAAACAAAGCAATAACAACTCCATGAAGGGAAATACAATGTGTCCACCGTCGACACTGATAGTAAAATTGAATATTAAATCCCTGCCACTTTGGTTAAAATCCTCGTCAGCAGCAGTCAACATCTGATACTAGATGCCGTCATAATTAATTAATGATAAATATTGTATACTCCACTACTACACTAGAAATGACAGGCCAAAATTCTGATATGTCCAAATCAGTTATCATCCAAATTAAAGCAACACTTTTCTCTGCTTATCAGATGATTAACCTAAACATCCAAAGAAAATGTAGCAAAGGGAAGTAGATAAAAGTGCACTTTAGCCCCCTCCCAAAGCGTGAAATAATGACTGTCTGGTAGCGTGACGCTCTGATGTTTGACAATGATATTGAAAAGATAATTATAGTTGGAATTTTACCTGGAGACATGTTTCACTTTTGTGGCTGCTCCACTTCTGTTTCATTCATCTCTGTGTGAACAGCAGACACAGGCACTATTAACTTTAATGACTGAAAAAATCTTGACTTACAGAAATATGTGGCTTTTTCCTTGTCAGTTCTTTGAGGGGAAGGAGCTCCGTCTCAAGCAGGAGTACTTTGTGGTTTCTGCTACCCTCCAAGACATTATTCGCCGCTTCAAGGTCTCCAAGTTCGGCTCCAGGGAGATCGTTCGCACTGACTTCAGCAAACTGCCTGAGAAGGTGAGGCACAAAACTGACAAAATACCATGTGTCACAAATGAAATGATTTAGCCTCAAGTTCTCAGTGTGCCTTTGGTAAATTGCCGGCACTTACATAGGCAGGGTTCCTGCTGTTGAATGATGTGCATAAACAATGCTTTTTATGACATATACTCATTTGGAGCTGACATTTAATTGGCATATTTTTTCTCTGGCATATTCAGGTTGCCATCCAGCTCAATGACACTCACCCGGCGATGGCTATTCCTGAGCTAATGAGAGTCTTGGTGGATGAGGAGAAGCTGGACTGGGAACAGGTGAAGAACAGTAATGAAACATTCAGATAGTACATTATTCAACATGAATAAATGCAGTAGTCTACTCAATGTAGAGTGCAAATATAGTAGCTTATTAACAGCTATTGTGTATGTTAAAGAATATGTATTTAGCGAGCGCTCCATGTTCTTATCTTTATTTAACATTCAAGATTGTACCTAGTATCCATGGTGTAGCATTATTAATTTTAGGCCTACTCTTAATGTTACTGAAAATCAGTGGTGGAAAGTATACAAAAGAAAAGAAAATGTTTGAGTAAATGTTACACTTTAATTCACTACATTTGAGAGCAGTTATCTGTACTTTCTTAACTACAATGGACTGAAAAGTAAAAAATACTTTTCTTTACAATTGAAAAATAAAGCTTGAAATTGCAGGAAATAGTCCTGAGTTCTAAAATGGAAGCCCACTATCTATTTCATCAACATGCGACGTGTTACTGACACGATTTTCAGACCGTTCAAACCATCATTCAACAAAATATCGATGTTATCAGGTCATATTTATCGCCAAATCATAACTGTTGTGTAGTTTATATAGATTTTGGCCCTCGTTTATATGGTTCAGAGGTAACAGTTGTGGAATTATTCTACCTATTTGACATGGATGGATATTTAATGCCCATGTCCAACCAGGAAGTAACATTATAAACTTCAACAAATAGGCCCTTTTGGCGATAGCGCCGGCTCGTTCAAGTTGTAGTTTGAGTTATATTTCGCAGAACATATAGATGTCCCCGGGTGAAGTATCAGGAGCGATCGCAGCTGCCTCAAGTGAATACTGCCGTGGTGTCCTTGGGCAAGACACTTAACCCGCCTCACCCCCAGTGTCTGTGCACTCTGATGTGTGGCTGTGTGAGTGAATGGGTGAGTGGTTCCTTGATGTAAAGCGCGTTGGTGTGACCACTTTAACATGCTGCCTGTGATTATCCATCGCTCTCCACTTTGTGTTATATGACATATGCATTTTAAATAACAGAATTTAGTACCTCCACCACTGCTGAAAAGAATAATAGAAGAAATAGCCAGCTAAATTTAAAAGTAAAATACTAATTACTGTTATTTGTGCAGGCCTGATTGCATTTGAATCATTATAACCTTTTCATTTGTCAGTGTGTTTTAGCTTTAAAGGAAAAAAAAAAAAATGATTGCTTGTCTGTCAGAGCTGTCTGAAACACTGTGAATAGACAATGCAAGTGAGTGGCTACTATAAATTGTTCTTTCTTTCTGTTGTTTTAGGCCTGGCAGATATGCGTCCAGACGTGCGCGTACACCAACCACACGGTGCTCCCGGAGGCCCTCGAGCGCTGGCCCGTGGACCTCTTCGCTCATCTGCTGCCGCGCCATTTGGAGATCGTGTATGAGATCAACAGGCGCCATCTGGAGGTCAGAACTGTGCACTGCAACACAACAAACTAGAGGGATTTCTAGTTTGTGTTGAATCTACTTTCTACCATTGTGTCAGTGTCCTCGTTCATCCACAGACTGTGATTCATAGTGTTGTTTGGACTTAAAGTACAAATATGACTCTCGATGATGGTAATTATGGGCTTCAACGTAAGCTGGAAATGTGTTGCATAGCATTATTCCAGGTTTGTAATAATGGAGTTGTAGTTGTTACCTGGTTTCCATAGAAATCAACCCCAGAAGGTATTCAAATCGGTCACATACCTTAACGTATTGGCAAAGGGTCCTAAACGCTGTATCTTTTTTTAAAGGTAATTCGAATGATGTTTATTGGATTTTAATTACAACACCTGTCAAGAGTGAAGTTATATGCACACTCACGCCAATACCGTGGGCAAGATGGATGTCTCAGGCTTATAAACAAGAAGCACATTGCGTCATCCGGCGCGTGCCAAAGCCTGTGCTATAAATTATAGTACACTGGAACGTGCCCAACCACTCATAAACCAGCCTCATTTGATAATATTTTCAAACACAAATGTTCAACTGCTATTGATGTCTACACATTGCAGTTCAGTCAACAACAACAAAAATGATGTGTTGTATTATTATTATCATCATCATTAACCAGTGCGTGTCCTCCATCAGAGAGTTGCTGCGCGGTTCCCTGGAGACATGGACCGTCTGCGGCGCATGTCACTCATCGAGGAGGGCGGGGGGAAGAGGATCAACATGGCGCATCTGTGCATCGTGGGCTCGCACGCTGTCAACGGCGTGGCCCAGATTCACTCCGACATCCTCAAAGCCACTGTGTATGTGTGTCTTGTCTTTTTACGCCCTCAGCTCATGCACTGACTGGCCAATGTCAAAAATGCGCCGCAGCATCACTGTGTCGCGATCTCTGTGTCTCTGTGAGTGAAACAGGTCTTTGTGTCCGCAGTTTTAAGGACTTTTATGAGATGGAGCCACATAAGTTTCAGAATAAGACCAATGGAATCACACCTCGACGCTGGCTGGTCATGTGCAACCCTGGACTGGCTGAGGTCATTGCTGAGGTACAAGGTTTTCTGCAGTAAACTGGGCAACTATAAAAAAAAACTGTTAAACTCTGGAAAGATAAGACAGTAAAGACATTAATATCACACTAAGCTTGTAGTAGCCAAAAGAGTCCATTCTGGAACGGTACCACAGGTTTTGTCTTAAAATCCCTAAGAGACAGAATTATTAATCATTTGTTTATTCAATTATTACTATTACTTTTATATTTTTTAGTTTACTGATATTAAAGTGCATATGACAGGTCCTCATTTGTGTTTTTTTCCTAATTATTACTTATTTATCATAGAGTTCTAAACCGTCCAAAATGCAGAGACAATTTATAACAAAATAAAGGTGTTTTCAGGTATTTTTATTTTTCCCTTATTTGCAATATGGCTGCTGGGTACCAGTTGTGGAATTATATATATGTCACATCTGCTACTATTTCACTAGAGTAAAATAGGCAACACAGTAAAATCTTACTTTTAATCCTGTTCCATATGTATAGGCTAACCTTGTCGTATGCACTTTAATGTCCTAAAGCATATTACAAAAACACTCTTGTAGAATGTACTACAAAGAAAGGTTTATATAAAATACTGTGACATTTAAAATCTGAAATAATTCCAGGGGCCCCGTGGTGAGTGCTCGTGTCCCAGTACCCCTGGTTAGGAAACACTGCTTTAGATGCTATGAAAGTATTCTACTATAACAGAGCAGAAAGACTTGTTTTCCAAAACAATTTAAGACATGACAGCTAGCCTACAATTCAAGGAGAAATACTGATCGATGTAGTAGTTGCTCTTGTGTTTTTCAGAGAATTGGTGAGGACTTTATCCGTGACCTTGACCTGCTGAAGGAGCTTCGTGAGTTTGTGGATGATGAGGCTTTCATTCGGGACGTTGCTAAAGTCAAGCAGGTGAGGGTTGGGAAATATATGAAAAAGTAATGAATTTAATGCCAAATTAGACTATACTTTTAATCAGGCATGTGCAATGACCCTATGTAAAAATAATTGACCCATACTCTCTGAAGTCCTTTTGATTCAATTACATTTTTTCCATTTGTAAATTCCACTATTCACCATTTACAAAAGGAGAACGCAGGCAATGAGCAAGGTTACTTCAAAAGCCAACCTGGATTTGACAATTATTAACAGAGAGGGTTAGGTTTGTTTACATTATTCCAGCATAATCCTGCGCATTATGTCTATAAAATGTCACCAATCACACCACAAAGTATTCCTCACTGTTGTGGCTTGGTATGCAAATCCTGTTAGCAGCTCTGAACCGTAACACACAGCTCACTGAAAGCTGTCTGCATCTGTAACCTACACAGATTATGACTAAACTGCACTGTATATTTACTGTATTCAGAGTATGTAAAGACATGTCTATGGGAGTGACAAGGGTGGATAGGATTAGGGATCATCTCAAAATGGGTTGAAGCTGAAGAGACTTTTTCGTCTCTCTCTGGACCCCCTCCCCCCCAAAAGACTTTGTCTGATAAAACAATAGTAGCTTGATAGACCCTGCTCACCCCTAGTGAACATCCCTGAACATCCTTTGGTAAGTTTATATTTATCCAAATAATGTCACCTGTCACGCATATTTGTTTACTCAATCCACATGGTCCACGGGCCCTAGGGGCCCTACGGTACATCTCATTCAACCGAAACTGTGAGATGACCACATTGAGATAGTCTCACAAGGATGAGAGAGTGAGAAACTCATGTTTCTTGTCAAAACCTGTAATTGTCAATTGCCTGCGTTTAGACTTTAGACGTGATGTCAGACTGACATCAGCAGTACACGCGCTTTCGTCTCAGTGAGAATCTCACGTCTTCTGTGATTGGCCGAAACCTCATGCAGGTTTATTTTGTTTCCTTCTTCCGGTCAGTGCTTAGCATGTTACTAGAGCCAAATCTCTTGATAATTTTCTGCGCCGCGTCTTGCAGCAAAAAAGCTTTTCCAACTTTTCTGCACCAGCCGCGTAGGCAACGGCGATACCCGCCCCGCCCCTTGCGCGGGCCACGGCGTGCCGTGCTCCCCCGTGCCCTCCCCGTGGCACCCGCGCACGCACCCGCCCCCGCCCCGCTCCTCGCACGCACCTGCGTACTCCGCGCACGCACTCGCCGCCTAATGTTGGCCTAATAATCGTTGCAGTTTTTTAGCATTTCAAAACAATTACTGCCACAACGATGTATGAAAAATATTAAGTCTTTTCAGCTTCAACCCATTTTGAGATGATCCCTTAGGAAACAGCACAAAGGGGCCACAGATGTTAAGATGTTTTCTAGGCAACTCTAAATTGGCTAAAGAGGGTGAGTGGCTTGGTGTGAGAGAAAAGTAGGCCTGTAACAAATTTGTTGTGTGATAAATTGCTCCAGAAAAATACTGCCATACATGATAATACTTAATACTTAATAATACTTATGTGTTTATGATGCACATTTCACTGAAAGTTTACAACAAAATGTGCCTTTTTTGCCTTAAGTACTTCCTGGTTGGACATGAGCAATTCCACAACTGTTACCTAGCAGCAACAATACTGTAAACAACGGCAAACATCAACAGAATTTACACAATAGTTATGAATTGAGAAATAAGAATACCTGATAACACTTGTATTTTGTTAAAGGATTGTTTAAACTGTCAGGAAAAGGTGTCAGTTGTGTTTAAATTGTCTAGATTTTCAATATTTCTTGACAAACTGCCACTTTCCTTATAAATAGCTTAAAAGCTTTGATAACTATTTACATCATGGTCGATCCCACCAAAGAAGTAATACTTAAAAAAAACACCTGTCAAGATAAATACATATTCAGAATACAGGGCTGTCATTTTGGGAGGACGTGGGAGAAAATCCTCCATTACATTTTTTCAATATATATTTATAGGAAAACAAGTTGAAGTTTGCAGTGCATTTGGAGGAGCACTACAAGGTGAAGATCAACCCCAACTCCATGTTTGACGTCCAAGTGAAGAGGATCCACGAGTATAAACGCCAACTGCTCAACTGTCTGCACATCATCACCTTCTACAACCGTAAGACACACATACATGTCCAAAGCAACAATATTATAGCCAATTACTAATAATATCTAATGTTCAAATCAGGCATCAAGAAAGAACCCAACAAGCAATGGACTCCTAGGACAGTTATGATTGGAGGAAAGGTCAGGAAATCAATCAAATCTACACTACATTTTGATGTGTTTCAGATAAAAAACATTGAGCTGGACAGTTGAATTTATTGTGATACCATAAACCTCAACATTTAAAAGCCCCGTGTAACTTTTCTGCCATGGATATGCTATTGCTTTGACTGGAATGGTCCACAGTACGACATTAAACGTATCTATCTTCCATTTATTCAATTACAGATGCTTTTAATGCTACAATTACCCTATAATAAAGATGACAGACCCTCCATCAGAAAAGTTACAGAGTACACCTTTAAAATAATCAGAATCAGAAAAACCTTTAGCCATTGTCAGGGAACAAAAATTCACGAACTGGCGATAAAGGGTTTGTCATCATTTGTAATTTTTATATTTACTATGATAAAAGAGTATAATCAATACAGAAAACACACTCACATCTGCTAATAGGCGGTTAATACATTCTGTGATTATTTCCCACTTGCAGGCAGCTCCTGGATACCACACGGCCAAAATGATCATTCGTCTGATCACAGCTATTGGTGAAATAGTCAACAATGACCCAGTGGTTGGAGACCGTCTCAAAGTCATTTTCCTGGAGAACTACAGAGTCACTCTTGCAGAGAGGGGTAATCCACAGTGTTTTTCTGCTCTTTGTAACTTGTCACCAGTCTGCGAGCTACTGTAAAAACGTATCAATACTATTTATTTTATTTATTTTATTTATTTTATTTATTTTATTTATTTTATTTATTTTATTTATTTTATTTATTTTATTTAAGTACATAGCATTTACATTGGACGAACCAGATGCAATGTTTTGAGTGTATGTAGCAGAATATGCTAATTTTCAACACCTGTCCATTGGGCCAATTTAGAGTTGCCAATTTTTACCAATTTTATTTTTAACACATGCATGTCTTTGGACCCCAGCACTGACTATTGCATACTGTTGTTGTGTCCTTAGGCAAGACACTTCTCCCTTCTTATCCATGCATGAATATGGTGTATGAGTGATGATGGTACACCAGGGCCATGTGGCTTTAGAATCCTTCCTGTTCTTCTGATCCAGCGTCACACTGGCCCCAAAACCATCTTTCCTCATCTTTCTATTATTTAGTGTATAAAGAGTATTTCATTATTCATCATTCAGGTGTTTTTCTTCTCTGCAGATGTCCCTTGTCCCCACATTCCCTTAAGCTTCCATGACAAGGAGCTCAGGAGTGATTACTTCAGTCATTAACCCCGTGTTTCTGTGCACTCGCAGCCATCCCGGCTTCAGACCTGTCAGAGCAGATCTCCACAGCGGGCACGGAAGCCTCAGGCACCGGGAACATGAAGTTTATGTTGAACGGAGCCCTGACCATTGGCACCATGGACGGAGCCAATGTGGAAATGGCAGAGGAGGCAGGGGACGGCAACTTGTTCATCTTCGGCATGAGGGTGGACGATGTGGATGCCATGGACAGAAAGGGGTGAGAGGTTTTAGGTCTTTGAGTCTTTCAACTGCAGTTAACATTATACGGGTTAACCTTTAAAAAATATTTCATTACACAGACTAGACCCTTTCAAATGATGTTCAAATATCAAGATAATCCAATACTGCTTTCAAATATGCTTTAATATACATTTTAAAGCATATTTGAAAGCAGTATTGGATTCTCTTGATATTTGAACATAATTAAGTGACATTTAGTTTGAAAAAAATGAAAAGCCTACCACATTCACATTCTTTGCAAAAACATATGTATATGTGTTTGAATTGGGCAGCTGAATGTCATGGTCAGGATTTTTACGAGCCTGAAAAAACATTAACCATTGTCCTTCTGTCCGAGGGCCTTTGAGCTGCCTTTGATTCCCAAATGTTATCTTTTCAGCTTTATTCATGCCAAGTTTTTAGCCGTAAACACGACACAGAAAACCAAAACACTGAAGCAGACTTGATTCCCTGGAGTACTCTAGTGAGTTTTTGTACGCGTGGTATGCTTGGCTCCTACACCGTGATTTATGCTGGACAATCCCCCTGGCATCAGTCTTGTGTGTCCAGCTGCATTTAACTAATAAATCCACCTTCCTAAAACTCACTCCAAACCAGGACAACATGCAGAGATTTCCGGCTCAGAAAGGCGTGGTAATGAGAGCCCATTTTTGTGAGTGGGCAGCCCCTGGTCCTTTATGAACGCACCGTCACTATGGCAACAGCATGTTTCCTAAAGGTGTGTGTGTGTGGTGTTTCTTGCTGCTTAGATACAACGCCGAGGAGTACTACAATCGTCTGCCTGAGCTGAAGCAGGCCATTGACCAGATCGCTGGAGGCTTCTTTAGCCCAAAGCAGCCAGACCTGTTTAAGGAGATCGTCAACATGCTGATGCACCACGACAGGTAACGGCACATCCTACATGGACGCCCCAGGCACAGGCACGCTCGCACATACAAATAACTACTGTGCGTGCAAAAACTTGAAAAAATATTCCTTGGCCCCATACATACACCACATGATCCGTGTGATTAACTGTGCTTGCAATCAGTGAAATGACTGTATCTTCCCAGGTTTAAAGTGTTTGCAGACTATGAAGACTATATCAAATGCCAGGAAAAGGTCAACGCTCTCTACAAGGTATGATCACTTATGAAGCTATTATACAGCCTCCGGGTCTGTTATTTAACCAGCAATTTCTCCTCTGGCAATGCTTGAAATTAAAATGTTTGGAAGGAAAATGTATGGTAATTTAATAGTTTTAAAGCTTCAAATATTACACAACACAACATTTGATTTTTATTAGAATGGACTGAATAGACAAGTGTAAATAGTTACTTATTAAAGATAAAATGTAACTTTTCTGATGGAAATGTTTCATAGCGTGTATGTAATGTAATACTGGATTAGCCTATGACCACACCAGGACTAAACTAGAAATGCCAATAGCAAAACCGGTTGATGATTCAGAATGGAATAAATCATTAAAGCTGGAGTACCAGACTGTACACTTTGTCACAAAATGAGACCACTGCAGTATTTTATTTCTTGTCAACCCGGATGTAAGATCTGAAAGCAGCTCTCTGATTGGCTGCGCTTGGGTGGTCCGCCCCAGTTTCACTTTGCTGTCTGAAAAAGCTGTTCCAAAGCTGTGCACTCGCCTGAAAATTAATGCATGTGAAAACAAAGCATTTGTGAGAGCTAGGGACGAAATAAATAGATTTTAAAACATCTTACTCCAGCTTTAAAGCAGAACTTAAAAAGCACTAACCTTTGTTTATTATCTGTTACTATGTTCCAGAACCCCAAGGAATGGACCAAGAAAGTGATCATGAACATTGCCGGCAGTGGTAAGTTCTCCAGCGACCGCACTATCGCTCAGTACGCCCGCGAGATCTGGGGAATGGAGCCCACACTCGAGACACTGCCCGCTCCAGACATCTGAGGAACTCCAAACAAGATCCCTGTTTTCCCAGCTGTCTTTCCTGACATTGAACGCGTCACAATACAACATATCTATACCAGCTTACATTTTCCATTGCAAACACATCCACAGTTTGATCAAAAGCACCTGTTTGAAGACAGTGACATAATGATGAGTTTTGTGAATTCACTGGTGATTTTCTTCTTTTGTATTGCATATAGAAACCTGTATATTTCATCTTAAAACCTCTCTGAATAAAATCGGAAATACTGTTTCAAACTGAGACATCGACTGATTTTCTGTGCTTACTTACAGTATATTTGATAGGATTAACCAAGCAAAATTGCTATTGGCAATTGGCAAGATTCTCATAGGAATTTTGATCATGTGCTAAAAGTTCATTACAGATATATTTGTTATGTTGATCAAACCATTAGAACTTGACCATCAGGATTAAGTTGAGAATTGGTCTACTGTGCTGGTGTTTTTGGGGTTAAGCGTTATATTTAATTTCATTGAGCAGTTAGAGCAGACATAAAGTAAGATTAAACTAACTAAAAACCTTTTGAAAAACGTAAACGTTAGAAAGTGACTGGGCCCCCTCCATAATTCGATATTTTGAAGCAGAAAAATGTATCAACATTGTAAAGAGCTCGGGTTATACAGTACTGGTGCTTTATCTGTTATAACCATTGTATTGTAGTTATAAGAGTGAATGATTACCTTAACATAAACTTGTAAGGTTTATGTTAAGGTAATCCAGGTAATCCATGTTAAGGTAGGCCAGGTTATTGGAAGTCAGCGACACACTAAGAAACCGTTAAAATATATTTGATTAATTCAGCCTGAAATCACAAGCAATGAGGTTTATTATGAGATAACAAATATTATCCGCACAGGAAATTGAAACATCAAGGTAAAAACCCATGCAGTCTTTAATCCAAGTGAGGACATAAATAAGTCACTAAACTGAACAAATGTTTAAGTAGTCCTGTTGGCTCATAACCTCATGTAAGCCACACACAGATTCAAGAAAAGTAAGGTTAGAGTTAAAGGGGGTGATAAAACAAGAATTATTAGAATGATAAAGCTGTGTACCACCGAGGCTTCCACTTTATCAAAAGACAGTTCTTTATCAAGGCATACCTCAAATAGTGTTATAATTATACATTTAAAAAAATCTGTTCTAATCCTCCGCGGATGGTCTCTTCCCTTTTTCTAAGCTTGGGTCCTCTACCAGAGGCCAGGGAGCTTGAGGGTTCTGCACAGTACCTTGCTTTTCTGTTGCTAACTCAGGAAAGGAGCCACGATCAGTCACCTCCTCGACATGGATGACATGAAGCTGTATGCTAAGAGCCAGTGAGACATCGACTCACTGATCCACACAACCAGGATTTGCAGCACTGATATTGAGATGTCATTCGGGCTTGAGAAGTGTTCTAGGATGGTGAAAGAGAGGGAAGTTCGTCCACACAGAATGAGTCTCATTCCCAGAAGAATATAAAATAGACATTGAGGATGGTTACAAGAACCTTGGAATTCACAGGCAATTAGGATCCTCGAGAAGGCTTTTGCCAAACACCTACAACGAGTAGGCAAGTCCTAAGAAGCCAGCTCAATGGCAAGAACAAGTCTGTGATCAGATACCCTTCAGGAAGGTGGCCAAAGGAAAAGATACAGACCACAGATGTTAAGACGCGAAAGCTCTTCACCATGCATGGAGGGTTCAACCTTAAATCCAGCACCCTAAGACTGTACACTCACCGTAAGTAAGGAGGCCTTGGACTGGTGAGGAAGAGAACCACTAACCAGGATGAAACATCCAAGGACATCAAGGACAAGGCCCCAACAAATGATGTGCTCAGTCTCTCAGGCAATGGGGAAATGCTGGAGGAGGGACCATCGTGGGAGGACAAGTCCCTACATAGGATGTACCACCAGAACATAATTGAAGTGGCTGATATCACAAAATCCTACTAATGGCTAGAGCCGGCTGGACTGAAGGATAGTACATAAGCACTCATCATATCTGCACAGGAACAGGACCTGAGCTTCAGAGCAATAGAGACCAAGATCTACCACCAAGGTGTAGGACCCAAGGTGTAGGCTGTACAAAGAGGTCACTGAGACAATCCAGCACATAACTGGAGGGTGTAAGATGCTGGCAAGGACAACATACATGGAGCACCATAACCAGGTGGCTGGCATCGTGTACAGAAACATCTGTGCGGAGTACGGACTGGAAACCCCAAGGTCAAAGTGTGAATTACCCCAAAAGGTTGCAGAGAATGACCGAGCCAATATCCTGTGGGACTTCCAGAATGGTAATGGCGAACCAACCAGACATTATGGCGGGGGATAAACAGCAGAGGAAAGCCGTTGTATTTGATGTGGTGATATCAAGTGAACATCGGGGAAAAGGAACATGAGAAAATACCAAGTGCTCAGTGAAGAGCCTTAGAAGGCCTGGAAGGTGAGGGCAAGTTGTGCCCATGGTCATCCGAGCACTAGGGGCAGTGACCAAGCCCCCGGAAGGCAAGATGGCCGCCATTGAAGCCTATGGAGCGTGCTCATTGGCGCATGGCTCCAAAAAAGTTTTTTAGTTCCTGAATACTGTCTCATCTCCTCCCACTTTTGTGACGACATCGCCATGAGGCTTTGACGTCGGGAGCGAGCACGTCGACAGCAGAATGTGTGAAAGACTGAGAACAGTCAACGCAGACTTTCAGAATATTTCCACTTGCAATAGTCTATTTACGTAACTTACAATGATGAATTGTTGTATCCATCTATAAATATACATGTATCATGTTGTAAAGGTCTGATATTTAAGAGAATTAAAAAGAAGTGTTAAGATAAAAAGTCTGGTTTAATTGACAACAAATTACATTTGCTCATTTAGAGGTTTAATAACGTCCTCATCATTTGCTGTAGTTTTTGGTTTGGGTATTTATTTTGTTATGAACTTTAACGTTATTAATTTACATAATATAATTTAGCCAATAGGCAGATGGATTTGTTTCATCAAAAGAGAAGAAATATAAAACATAATCATCACTTCTGTCACATAATGGAGTTAAGCAGTATTTAATTATATTCAGTTTCCTTGTGTGTCGTTTTGTGTCATGTCAATCTTTAATAAATACAAAACACATTTGTTTATTAATGTATTTAATAAGACTCATGAACATGAATGAACTTGTTGAATAAATGTAAATCTGATTATAGCTATAAATGTAATTTGATCTGCAGTCCTAAGGCAGGTATAAAACAATACAACATACAAATAGAAGATTAATACAACACAAGGAATCTGGTTTGATTTTAGCCACAGTTTGAGTTGAGTTTTAAAGCTACAATGTGGGACTCCCTTATTAAGAGGAGTTCTGGAGTCCGTGTACTGTTTATTATTAGGCCCGAGCGCCACAAGCTGGCGAGAGGCCTATTAATCTCGTAAGGCCGTGCGAAGCACGGCTGCGAAAGTGCGCACGTAGTGCGCACGAAATCGAGCGCGAAGCGCTCGCCCACTTCCAAACACTCACTAACGCACTCCTTCACTCATGCACGCCCCGTGCATACTAATTAGTAGTAGGAAAATGGAACATTACCGTTGTAAACGGGCGAAGCCCGTGCAAAAGTGCGCACTAAACGAGCACTTTACATTGAGATGACGACCGCGAAGCGGTCGTCATCCCCATATAAAGCACTCATTTGCGCTAAGTAGCTCACGAATACGTTCCCCATCTCTTGCATGTTCCGTGCATATAAGCATGTAATGCAAAAATTGAACATTATTACTGTATAGAGGGCCAAAAACACAAAGTGGGCGGAGCCCACTCAAAATTATCGAAAGTACCCGTCAGTGACCAGGGACCCACACCATGAGGTAGGAAAGCGCGAGCGCTTTCCGAAAATGTATAGTTTATGATATTTGAAAAATGGGAAACATTGTTTTCGCATCGGAATATTATTCTTTCTTTCTTTCTTCTTCTTCTTCTTCTTCTTCTTCTTCTCGGGACCAACCCCCCTATTTTTCACCCAGTGAACATTGACGAAAAGTCACAAAAATTTGCACACCTCTAAAAATCGTGCCTCTCTACATTCTGGCTATTTCCCTTTTCTAAAATAAAAAAAATTGGCGCGTCAGCGCCACCAAATGTACCAAAAATGCATTGAGAGATGGGAAATGACCCAAAAAAAATCTGATCGTAGAATCATGAAATTTGGCGCAGAGGTAGATGGTGACAAGAGAAGTAAAAAATATTATTACGGCAAC
The DNA here is from genome assembly GCF_026437365.1 of Eucyclogobius newberryi. Classification (NCBI taxonomy): domain Eukaryota; kingdom Metazoa; phylum Chordata; class Actinopteri; order Gobiiformes; family Gobiidae; genus Eucyclogobius; species Eucyclogobius newberryi. The sequence continues at coordinate 14,974,436 of NW_027315779.1, forward strand.
GCCGTCCCCCGAACCAAATGTCGGCCATATTGCTTCAAAAATGGCTAAACATGACTTCGGAGTTTTTCCAAACGTCGTACTTTTACGAACTCCTCCCAGGGCGTTGGCCCTAAAAAGCTGAAATTTGGTGAAAATGCTACTGAGGAGTGGGACATCAAAAGTTATCCAAATTACATTGATACCTCTCACGGTCTCTGTGCGGCGAAGCCGCAAACTGTAACTAAAATTTCAGAAATCTCCCATATTTAAAATTTCTGCCGTTTGCGCAGATAAAGTCCGAATTGCATCAAATTAGAATAAGTTGTTAAACTCTTTGCCCTAAACCTACTTGAAGTGAAATTAATTAATTTGGCGCGACAGCGCCCCCTATAGATTTTATATGGAGGTTAAATGTTTAGTTTTGCGAAATTATCTGAAATTTGACACACAACTTAATTTTAGCATCCCCATCAAAAAAGTAAATGAGACCCATGTCATAATTGTTATGGCTTTGCCGTAGCGATGATCGAAACCTCCCATGTTATTCCAATGGGGAAATCACCAGAACATGCTTACACTTATAAATACTTTCACCAACTCCTCCTAGGGCGTCAGCCCTATTAACGTGAAATTTGGGGAGACTCATCTTCAGGTGTGGACCATCAAAAGTTATCCTAATTTTTATTCTAAGAGTCACGGTCTGTGCGTGAAAGCCGCACATTTTGCCAAGAATTCAAAATAAAATTGCTTTTTGATGGTAAAACAAAGGGGAGAAGATGTGACAGCGTCACAGATTCAGCAGTAGGCGTAATAAAAGGACAATTGGGGCGCGTTAGCGCCCCCTCCTCTTGCGGCGTGGCGGCGGCGTAGCGAGGGCCGATCATTGCCGCTTGCGGCTATATTTCTTTCTTCTTCTTCTTCTTCTTCTTCTTCTTCTTCTCGGGACCAACCCCCCTATTTTTCACCCAGTGAACATTGACGAAAAGTCACAAAAATGTTCACACCTCTAAAAATCGTGCCTCTCTACATTCTGGCTATTTCCCTTTTCTAAAATAAAAAAAATTGGTGCGTCAGCGCCCCCAAATGTACCAAAAATGCATTGAGAGATGGGAAATGACCCAAAAAAAATCTGATCGTAGAATCATGAAATTTGGCGCAGAGGTAGATGGTGACAAGAGAAGTAAAAAATATTATTACGGCAACGCCGTCCGCCCAACCAAATGTCGGCCATATTGCTTCAAAAATGGCTAAACATGACTTCGGAGTTTTTCCAAACGTCGTACTTTTACGAACTCCTCCCAGGTCGTTGGCCCTAAAAAGCTGAAATTTGGTGAAAATGCTACTGAGGAGTGGGACATCAAAAGTTATCCAAATTACATTGATACCTGTCACGGTCTCGGTGCGGCGAAGCCGCAAACTGTAGCTAGAATTTCAGAAATCTCCCATATTTAAAATTTCTGCCGTTTGCGCAGATAAAGTCCGAATTGCGTCAAATTAGAATAAGTTGTTAAACTCTTTGCCCTAAACCTACTTGAAGTGAAATAAATTTATTTGGCGCCACAGCGCCCCCTACAGATTTTATATAGAGGTTAAATGTTTAGTTTTGCGAAATTATATGAAATTTGACACACAACTCAATTTTAGCATCCCCATCAAAAAAGTCAATGAGACCCATGTCATAATTGTTATGGCGTTGCCGTAACGATGACCGAAACCTTTCATGTTATTCCAATGGGGAAATCGCCAGAACATGTTTACACTTTAGACTTTCACAAACTCCTCCCAGGGCGTCAGCCCTATTAACCAGAAATTTGGTGAGACTCATCTTCAGGACCATCAAAAGTTATCCACATTTTCATTCAAAGAGTCACGGTGTCTGTGCGGCAAAGCTGCACATTTTGCCAAGAATTCAAAATAAAATAGCTTTTTGATGGTAAAACAAAGAGGAGAAGATGTGACAGCGTCACAGATTCAGCAGTAGGCGTAATAAAAGGACAATTGGGGCGCGTTAGCGCCCCCTCCTCTTGCGGCGTGGCGGCGGTGTGGCGGCGGCGTGGCGAGGGCCGATCATTGCCGCTTGCGGCTATATTTATTATTATTATTATTATTATTATTATTATCATCATTATTAGAATCAGAATCAGAAAAGGTTTATTGCCATTGTCAATGAACAGAATTCCCAAACATAGGAACTTGTCTTGGTGATTCAATGCGACATAAAACAATGAACAATGATTAAACAACCTGTACAAGTCAAATAGAACATACTGAATAGTGAATATCTAAGTATTTAAAAAGACTTTGTTTCCATGGCTGCACAGTCTTCTGGTGAAAAGGACAACTTCAGTAAACTGCTCCGTTCAGCTCCATCGTTTGACTGAGAGACAAACAGAACATGTCACAGCATTAGATTATACAAGTCATAACATACACTTCAAATGTTTTTAGATTAGGCAGAGCAAAATAATTTGTCTGTTTGCCGTAACCCGACCGAGCCGTCAAAATTATAGCCGACTGAAAAAAAAATATCAGCATTTTGTCAAAATTATGCCAAATTCTTTTATTTTTCTTATATTTCGCCGACTCACCGACCGTTTTTTCAAAAAAGCGCCGTGTTGAATAATCTTGTATCACTGGATCTCGATAAAAATATTACGAAGCCGAAAAAGAAATGAAAATGAAACTTAACACGAGCGGAGAACGTTCAAGTCATTGTCTGTTGAAGCCTGACCTCTGGCGGTCACTGCGTGTCACTGGCAGAATAGAAAAAACGGGATTTGACAGTGGCTGAAATATGCAGAATTTGTCATATATGATGACCAAGACGTGGACGATTCTACGACATGAAAATGGCCAAAAAATTAAATAATTTGTCCTGTACAAAAATAGTTTATTTGGTGGACTTATTCATTTTTTTGTTTTGTACATTTATGGTAGCATCTATTTTGATAAATGATAATATTAACTTAATTTCAAGTTAAAAAAAAAAATAATTTACATACCTACCTACCCACTTGAAAAATGGAGGGTCGGGTTACAGCAAACAGACAATTTATTTGGGGCAGCCTTAGGCTAGGCAAAATAATATGTCTGTTTGCCGTAACCCAACCTGGTATGAAACTAGCCGACTGAAAAAAAAATATCAGCATTTTGTTGAAAAAACATCAGAATCTTTTATTTTTCAATTATTTCGCCGACTCACCGACCAGTCTTTCCTGAACCATCGTATCAAACCTGGTAAATCTAACTTTCATCCCAAAGAACTGATGATGCACTGCACACTGCGTCCTCATATTCAGTCCTCCACTTCCGTCAGTAATGGAACTGGTCACATGTAGGAGTAGTTATATTGCCTTTAACAATTTAGTTTGCTGTTGTCGGCGCCACTGACATCTCCATAGTAATATCACCCTCTGTCAGGGTGTGAAATTTGACTTACGCAAATGCATTCTGGGATTGAAACACGCCCAGCAGTGTCATCACAACAAATATGGCGGCTCCCGTGTTCCCCCCGCTCGCCTTCGCTACCAAAATAAAGGATAGCAGCATACAAAAGGTCGATTGAAATATCTTAAAATCGTGAGATTTAGTCTCCCGATCGGGTTGATAGAGACGTTTTCCGTCATTGACTGTTGAAGCCTGACCCCTGGTGGTCACTCCGACTCAAAAAATGACAAATTTGGATCTTTTTTTTTGCCTTCAAAGTAAAAAAAATAAGAATTTGCCTACCGTCCGACCCACTTAAAAAAATGTTGACTCGGGTTACAGCAAACAGACAATTTATTTGGGGTAGCCTTATACAAGTCATATAAAAAACATTTCAAATGTTTGTCCTGAAGCTGCTGTAAACCTGCTTTACAGACACATGTGATACAGCAGTGGCTCTTTTGTAGAACAATTATGATTTCGTTTTTTGGTCATTACAAAACTAACAGACATTTTATAAATTCAAATTGCTGATTCTACTCACGTTTTCCTTTTAGTTGAGGCACAAGTTATTATTAAAATACCTTTTGCTTAGGAGTCGTCAGGTTTTACTTGAGATGACTCTGTGTCTGCATTGACCTGTAGTGACCTGCAGTGACCTGTAGGGCTCTGGTCAGCACAGACAGAGACCAAATTCACTGGTCAGGACGGACACAGCACTGCTCTGGACGGCTGCTTCAGTCTGGAGAAGATGAGAAAGATAATCATTAGAACATCGATATATAATGTTGTAAAAACTGTAATATGTTATTGACACATTTACATTTCGCTCTGTAACACAAAAGCTCCTCTTTTCACATTATTTTTTTAAAGCTAGTACCAAAAGTTGTTTACTTATGCATAAGTTTAAACCTTAGAAGTTAGAAGAGAATTCACACGTTTTCTAAATCTTTACACATTCCAAGGAAGTAAATCCATGACATTCATATAGAAAACAAGCGTGTGCTTTGCTATTTAAACACAGCACACTTCATTACTACATTGGTAATAAAACCTCAAATATAGTCTCAGCCCTGTGAGTACACGACTGTCACTTTTAAACATGTTTACATTTATTTGTGTAAGATATTACCCATTTCAGCAGGTTATATTTGAATTATTGGTGGTTTTTGATTGCACATAATACAAACATCACTTTATTTCCCATTTTTTCTCTAGTTTCCCTTGGTCTGTGCTTAACCTTTTGTCTTTTATAACATTTAGTAGGAGAAATAATGAGTTATTTATTTGCAGAAACACGAGCCATCACGGCGTGACATTCCAAATGCATATTTTCGTGTTGCTAAACGTTTGCGACACGTAGCTTGTGCTAGCTCGTGTTAACTAGTGTTAACTGTGTTATCGTTGATTTACACTTGATATGGAATGATGTGTGAAACGTGAGGAATAACATACAAACACATCTTATGTATATCCTTTGTCTCGTTGTGTCACTTTCTTCTGCTTGTGTTTAGTCGTTCTTCTGAGGATCGTTCACGAGGATTGCGTGAGCGCTCGGTACACGTACACCGTTCACCGGGAGCTCAAAATGTCATTTTAAAGTATTTTAGAAACAGTCAAAGAGTGAAATTTCTTCTATTTTATTTTTAGACTAAAAATAATTTAGCATTTTACGGTAATTTTCCTTGAACCGACACCTTAACGTGGTGGAGGGGTTTGAGTGCCCGAATGATCCCCGGAGCTATGTTGTTGGGGGCTTGAGCCTGGTAGGGTCTCCCAAGGCAAACAGGTCCTAGGTGACGGGTCAGACAAAGATCGGTTCAGAAGCCCCCTATGATGACAAAAAGAACAAGGCCATTCACGTCGCTCGGATCGGCATCACCGGGCAGAGGCGCTGTATCCCATTAGGCATAACAGGCAATTGCCTGGGGCCCCAGGCCACTAGGGGGCCCCCGTGAAGCCGCCCGTGCGCTTAATATATGGTTTATTTCTGGTTGTGCTTACTGACCGTGTACTGTTGACACAGGATTACGTAATTTCTAAACTTCTTTGTGTGCACGATAGTCGACTACTGCCCCTAGTGGACGTTGTCGGTATACGTTTCGTTTTTCGGCCTCATGCATTCAGTCAAGCATGTCCGGCTCCGGCAGTGCAGCTACTGACAAAAACATCCCGTTTTCTGCCTTGGGGTATCTTTGTCCGTAAGTTGAATGTTATTCTGTGTTATAATGTTGTCCTACGTTTGCATATATAAACTTATGTCAAACTTAAACTTAATCTGTACTTCCTTTGAATGTTGGTTGTTGCTAGCTGCTGTGCATGTAGCCTTGTCACATTTTAAGCTAGGCTATGTGTTCAGACCTTTATTTTCATTGCTCTTATATGTATCTGTTCATGTACAATTGATGTGAAGGTACATTTATAAGGTTTACATGTGTTTACATATCGACTAGATATAGTCGGCCTCACCTCCACGCACAGTTTGGGCTCTGGAACCCATCTCCTCGAGAGGGGCTGGACGCTCCCCTTCTCTGGTGTTGCCCGCGGGGAGAGGCGGCGGGCTGGTGTGGGCTTATAGCCCCTCAGCTCAGCCGCCACGTGTTGGAGTTCACCCAGATGGACGAGAGGGTCGCGTCCCTTCGCCTTCGGGTGGGTGACAGATCTCTCACTGTTGTGGTGACCTACGGGCCGAACAGCAGTGCAGAGTGCCCGGCCTTCTTGGAGTCCTTGGGAGGGGTACTCGATAGTGCACCGACCGGGGACTCCGTTTTTCTACTGGGGGACTTCAACGCCCACGTGGGCAATGACAGTGACACCTCGGGAAGAACGGCTTCCCCAATCTGAACCCGAGCGGTTTTCAGTTACTGGACTTCTGTGCTAGCCACTGATTGTCCATAACGAACACCATGTTCAAGCACAAGGGTGTCCATCAGTGCACATGGCACCAGGACACCCTAAGCCGGAGGTCAATGATCGACTTTGTTGTCGTGTCATCTGACCTCCGGCCGCGTGTCTTGGACACTCGGGTGAAGAGAGGGGCAGAGTTGTCAACCGATCACCACCTGGTGGTGAGTTGGATCCGCTGGCGGAGGAGGAAGCCGGACAGACTTGGCAGACCCAAGCGCATTGTGAGGGTCTGTTGGGAACGGCTTGCGGAGCCCTCTGTCAGTAGGGTATTCAACTCGCACCTCCGGGAGAGCTTCTCCCATGTCCCGGGGGAGGTTGGGGACATAGAGCCCGTGTGGACCATATTCTCCGCCTCCATTGTTGATGCGGCTGCTCGGAGCTGTGGTCGCAAGGTCTCCGGTGCCTGTCGTGGCGGCAACCCCCGAACCCGGTGGTGGACACCGGAAGTAAGGGATGGCCTCCTTCTTCAGACTGAAGAAGGAGGCCTATCAGGCCACTCTGGCTTGTGGGTCTTCTGAGGTCATTGACAGGAGCCATCAGGACAACATTGTCTGCAAACAGCAGAGATGGGATCCTGTGGTCCCCAAACCGGACACCCTCCGACCCCTGACTGCGCCTAGAAATTCTGTCCATAAAAACTATGAACTAGAACCGGTGACAAAGGGCAGCCCTGGCGGAGTCCAACATGCACTGGGAACAGGTCTGACTTACTGCCGGCAATGCGAACACCGCTCCTGCTCCGGTCATACAGGGACCGGACAGCCCTGAGCAAAGGGCCCCGGACCCCGTACTCCCGGAGCACCCCCCAAAGGACACCCCGAGGGACACGGTCGAAAGCCTTCTCCAGATCCACAAAGCACATGTGGACTGGTTGGGCAAACTCCCATGAACCCTCGAGCACCCGATGGAGGGTATAGAGCTGGTCCAGTGTTCCACGACCGGGACGAAAACCACTCTGCTCCTCCTGAATCCGAGGTTCGACTATCAGTCGGATTCTCCTCTCCAGTACCTTGGAATAGACCTTACCGGAGGAGTGTGATCCCTCTGTAGTTGGAACACACCCTCCGGTCCCCCTTCTTGAACAGAGGGACCACCACCCCGGTCTGGCAGTCCAGAGGCACGGTCCCCGACCGCCGCGCGATGTTGCAGAGACGTGTCAGCCAAGACAGTCCTACAACATCCAGAGACTTTAGGTACTCAGAGCGGATCTCATCCACCCCAGGAGCCCTACCACCGAGGAGTTTGCCAACAACCTCAGTGACTTCACAATTTCTATGTGATAAAATCACAAAGAAATTACAGAAACAGAAATACAATAAAATTAACTAATTAAGAAAATAAAAAAATAAAAAACACCTAGCCACAAAGGGTAACGTGTTTTCGGAGTCCAACTCCTTTTTAAATCAGTCGAACTGATTGTCTAAACTAATGAAATCACAAAACAATTTAATAAAAGAGAAGAGTGCAAAGAGAAATCCTTTCAGTCATATGCGCAGCTAAACAAAACTGTTTTTAGCTTAGATTTGAACATTGTTAGAGTAGAAGCCTGTCTCACACCTTCAGAAAAACTGTTCCAGATTTTAGATGTATACAACTGTGCAACTCCCCATGTTTAGTCCTGACTCTGGACACCAGCAGGAGGACGGTCCCTGAGGTCCTCAGAGTCCGAGATGGTTCATATGGCACTAACATGCCCATGATGTACTTTGGAGCTAGGCTTTAAACAGCAATCATTGTTGCGTGGAGTGTTCACTTGTTCTAACTATTGACAGAGCCAGAGACACACAACACCAGAACATATGTAATGTGTCACTATAGTGTAAAGTTGAACTTTTGAACTTTCCCTTTACTGCAGCCTTTATGAAACGCTCATATAATTTTCTACAAGGTTTGTCTCTGTGGGTTGAAAAAGTGTAAAGTCCACCTATGCAAACACAGGTTTCAGGTTGGTTGATTGAGATAAGTGTAAACATAGTACGTGGTACTGGCAAATTTGGCCTTTTATTTACACATGCACCTTCCTTGCATTTGCCTGGTTATTTGCAGGGAATTCAGTTATTTTTCTTTTCTTTGATGGGACATTTTCTTTAAGAGCTCACATTGCTCCTCACTCCTAATGTCTCATAAAGTCCTTTATTGACATTTTAATATCAGGCTTTTTTCTTTTCTTTTTTTTCTGTCCTGCTTTTTGGGCCAGCTGCAAAAACTGACAAGACTATTTTCATGGGTGCACCTGTGGAGCCATTTGGTCGGACATCTCATGCTGCTCATTGCACAAGCGCATACATTCTTTTACTCTTTTTATTGGAACAAGAAGTAACACTTTTTTTTTTCTTTTTGAAATTATACAATAATAATACAACATATTTACCATATGAATATTAAAGACGTATATTAAAGATTTGTATTATCAGGAATGTGTTGTTATTGTTGCTATTACTGTCATCAGGCATCACAACATACGTAAGTAAGTAACCAATTATTGACAGTGGATGTAAGTTATTGCACTCGAGCACTGCTGCTGCTGCTGCTGCTGCTGCTGCTGCTGCTGCTGCTGCTGCTGCTGCTGCTGCTGCTGCTGCTGCTGCTGCTGCTGCTGCTGCTGCTGCTGCTGCTGCTGCTGCTGCTGCTGCTGCTGCTGCTGTGCTGCTGCTGCTGCTGCTGCTGACCAGAGAGAGGCCAGGTCCCGAGCTGCTAAGTCTACGGAAACACTAATCCAAAGTTCAGCAAACAACAGGAATCCATCAGCCGGTTTACTGGGACTCACAACAAGACGGGACCAGAAGTTCAGTTTTAACAGTTTTTAAAGACTGCATGAAACAAAGATTTGCCAAGATGTGGAAGAGCTTTTTATGAAGAAACGTAAACCCATTAAGCGGCTATTGAAGAACTGATCAATGTATGAAGCCTATTGCCGCAGGTAAGTCTTTTACAATTTTGAAACTCTTAAACCTTTTCATGTTAAACTCTTATCAAATAAATGTTATTAGCAAAGAAAAGCAACGTTTAAGAGTTTAAGGGACTAGGACCGAGGCATATTAGCCACAATGTTATTCCCCCAGTGTGGGATGAAGGTTTTGTTCTGCTCTTGCATGATATCAACTTATCTTTAATTCATAGGATTTGTGCATTATATTGAGTAATTACATTGAGGGTACATTACATTGAGGTGAAAAACTCTGCTGTGTCGAAAGGCTGTAGTGTCCATTGATTTGATTTGTCTGTATTTGTAGAGACAGTGCTTTACAACTTAAGTTCTTTCCTTTTTTTTTTCTATTTTTCAAAATTTAGAACCTAAAAAAAACAAAACATTTGAACAAAATACAAAATATAGGAAAAGGGGGAATAAAAGAAAAAGAAAATGAACGCAAGTTCAAAATAAAAGTCACTATTAAAAGTCATCAATAGTTGTGTAATCTATTTTTTTGTGATGGCCTTTTTCACTGCTGTCAGAAGTATGTTCCAAAGATATCCATTTATTGTGTCCATGGCAGGAGTTTTGAGGCCCAGATACATACACTGAAAAAACAGGTCACATTCTTCCAACAGAATTCTTTCCAGACTTTGTGGTCCTCCATTGCGAAGTACATTAATTTCCCCATTCTTCGTCCGCCAAAAAAATATAACAATATGATTTCTGATTGTTATGCCTTAATAAAGATTTCAGTCAGAGGATTATAATGGTTGTCGCTTTGTTTTATTTCTTATCTTTCAACATACAAGTTTTTTATCTGGTAGATACCATTTGTTATCCAGACAGTTTACAATTTTAATATTGTTAATTAGGTTGTATGTTGTGAGTAGCGCTTTCCATGTCATAAAATCAGATTTTACCCAGGGATTCTCCTCTTCCTCCAGATGACTAAGCCGGTACAACATTACTATCAATATTTTTCCATTGAGCTTCATATTCTGGGAATACCAGTACAACAGTACTCTGATTTGAGCTGAAATAATACTTTTGATAGTTGTAGGGTTTTTAACTTTTTTACCATGCCATTTAAATCTAGAAATAGTTTTATTCCACTCATCACTTATTGATGTAGCTCATGTTTTTAATTGCACAATTATCCCCTTACAATGGAAAACTGTTTTGCATAAAAGGGGGTAAAAAAAGTATTTGACTTGGAGAAGCAAATAAATAACCAGCTGTTTGATTTCTTAACCACATATTCCATTTTAAATATTTACCAGTACGGTTTTAGACTAGGGCAGAGGTGGGCAATTATTTTCCTTCGAGGGCCATATTCGAATCCAGGCAAGTAGCGGAGGGCCGGCCCGCTTTGTTTTGCTTCAAAACAGCGTAGGCTATATAAAGCTATTTCCATCCATCCATTTTCTGCCGCTTATCCAGTCTGAGCAGGGACTCCCAGACTTCCTTCTCCCCAGACACTTTCTCCAACTCCTCCGGGGGGATCCCGAGGCGTTCCCAGGCCAGCCGAGAGACATAGTCTCTCCAGCGTGTCCTGGGTCTTCCCCGGGGCCTCTTCCTGGTGGGACATGCTGTACCGATCCGCCTGTCGATCTCACGCTCCATCATTCCCTCACTCGTGAACAAGACTCCGAGATACTTGAACTCCTCCACTTGGGGCAAGGACACATCACCCACCTGAAGAGGGCAAGCCACCTTTTTCCAGTCGAGAACCATGGCCTCGGATTTGGAGGTGCTGATTCTCATCCCAGCCGCTTCACACTCGGCTGCAAACTGTCCCAGTGCATGTTGCAGGTCCGGGTTTGATGGAGCCATCAGGACAACATCGTCTGCAAACAGCAGAGATGAGATCCTGTGGTCCCCAAACCGGACACCCTCCGACCCCTGACTGCGCCTACAAATTCTGTCCATAAAAATTATGAACAGAACCGGTGACAAAGGGCAGCCCTGGCGGAGTCCAACATGCACTGGGAACAGGTCTGACTTACTGCCAGCAATGCGAACACAGCTCCTGCTCCGGTCATACAGGGACCGGACAGCCCTGAGCAAAGGGCCACGGACCCCGTACTCCCGGAGCACCCCCCAAAGGACACCCCGAGGGACACGGTCGAAAGCCTTCTCCAGATCCACAAAGCACATGTGGACTGGTTGGGCAAACTCCCATGAACCCTCGAGCACCCGATGGAGGGTATAGAGAATTTTCTCATTTTAATACATAATCCTTAGACCACTGTTTGACGTTTGTTCATAAAGCCTGTTTGATCATTGTGAATTAGACTATTTTTTCTATTCTTTTGGTTATAACTGAGGTGTATTCACGATAGTACATCCATCCATCTTCTTCCACTTATCCGGGGCCGGGTCAAGGGGGCAAAGCAAGGAACTCCCATACTTCCCTCTCCCCAGACACTTCCTCCAAAACCTCTGGGGGGATCCCGAGGCGTTCTCACGCCAGCCGAGAGACATAGTCCCTCCAGCGTGTCCTGGGTCTTCCCTTGGGCCTCTTCCCGATAAGGCAAGCCCGCAACACCTCCCCGCTCAGCAGGCTTCTGGAACAGATGCCCGAGCAACCTCAGCTGGGTCCTCTCGATGTGGAGGAACAGCGGCTCTACACTGAGCTCCTCACCCTATCTCTAACGGTGTGCCTAGCCAACCTGCGGAGGAAACTAATTTCTATCGCTTGTATCAACAATCTTGTCCTTTCAGTAATTACCCAAAGCTCATGACCATAGTGACGATAGGAACATAGATTGACCGATAAATCGAGAGCTTTGTCTTTCATCTCAGCTCCTTCTTCATCACTGCAATCTAATGTAGCGACCGCATCACTGCAGATGCTGCACCAATCCGCCTGTCAATCTCACGTTCCATACTTCCCTCACTTGTCAATAAGACCCCAAGATACTTGAACTCCTCCACTTGAGGCAAGGACTCCCCACCCACCTGAAAAGGGCAAGCCACCTTTTTTCAGTTGAGAACCATGGCCTCTCCCCAACCTAGCTAATTCACACTTGGCTGCAAACCGTCCCAGTGCAGGTCGGGGTTTAATGGAGCCATCAGGACAATATTCCAAACTGGATACCCTCCGACCCGTGACTGCGCCTAAAAATTCTGTCCATAAAAACAATGACCAGATTCAGTAACAAAGGACAGTCCTGGCAGAGTCCAGCCCACACTGGGAACAGTTCCGACTTACTGCCGGCAATGCGAACACAGCTCCTGCTCCGGTCATACAGGGACCGGACAGCCCTGAGCAAAGGGTCTCTGATCCTGTACTCACGGACACACTCCAAAGGACACCCTGAGGGACACGGTCGAAAGCCTTCTCCAGATCCACAAAGCACATCTGGACTGGTTGGGCAAACTCCCATGAACCCTCGAGCACACGATAGAGAGTATAGAGCTGGTCCAGTGTTCAACAACCAGGACCAAAACCGCTCTGCTCCTCCTGAATCCGAGGTTCAACTGTCGGTCGAATTCTCCTCTCCAGTACCCTGAACCAGACTATACTAAGGAGTGTGATCCCTCTGTAGTTGGAACATACCCTCCGGTCCCCCTTCTTGAACAGAGGCACCACCACCCCGGACTGCCAGTCCAGAGGTACTGTCCCTGACCACCACACGATTTCGCAGCAACATGTCAGCCAAGACAATCCTGCAACATCCAGAGACTTTAGGTACTCGGGGCGGATCTCATCTACCCACGGAGCCCTGTCACCGAGGAGTGTGCAAACAACCTCTGTGACTTCAGCTTGGGTGATGGACGAGTCAGCCTCCGAGTCCCCGGTCTCTGCTTCCTCTTTGGAAGACGTAACAGTGGGATTAAGGAGGTCCTCAAAGTATTCCTACCTTCACCTGTTGGTGAAGCACTGCTTCCCCCTCCTGAGGCGCCAGACAGTTTGCCAGATTCTCTTTGCGGCTGACCGATATTCTTCCTCCATGGCCTCCTGAACTCCTCCCAACCCCAGGTTCTTGCCTCTGCGACAGCACAAACTATGATACGCCTGTCCCACCGATACCTGTCAACTCCCTCAGGAGTCCTACAAGCCAAATGATTGGCCTCCTTCTTGAGCCTGACGGCATCCCTTACTTCCGGTGTTCACCACCAGGTTCGGGGATCGATGCAACAGGCACCTAAGATCTTGCGACCACAGCTTCGAGCAGCCGTATTGACAATGGAGGTTGAGAACATGGTCCACTCGGACACAATGTCCACAGTCTCCCCCGGGATCGGGGGGGAAGCTCTCCTAGAAGTCCAAATTCAGAATTAATATTTGTCTTTGAGGCACAGTCAAGTCGATTCTTCCTCTTCCTCGTATTAGGCATGGCTTCCTTCCAACTCACACGGAGTGTTTTTAAGGGCCCAGTTAAAGGTCTATAAGAGCTTTTTTAAAAACGTCATACTACTCTGAGGTGAACCCATCACTTCCTGGAGATTCATTGTTTTTAGTATTTTAATTGCACTTCAGTTAGAACAACAATTATAAAATATTTTTTTTGTCCTTCAGTCATGGAGGGGTAATTGATTTTCCAGAATCAAGTGTAAAATATAAATTATTTCAAGTCAAACATATAATTGGCATTGTTCAAGTGTTTCTGTTATAATGATGAGGGTGTTTTTTATTTGTTTTTGAAATCTCACACAATTGTATAATTTATCTTTTTTTGTTCACAGTTTGACTCCATCGGATTAAACCAATCATCTTTCGGAAAGAACTATGGCGTTTGGAGACCTCCTGGAGATAGTGGGCAGTACTGGACGCTTCCAGATTGTACATTGCACTCTTTTAGCGTTGCCTGTCATGATGATGGCCAGTCACAACCTGCTGCAAAACTTTGTAGCTTATGTCCCATCTCACCACTGTTCTCTACCAACTAACCTGTCCCAGAGACTTAGCCCAGAGGACACCCTGCTTGTCACTGTTCCCTTGGATCAATTGGGGAGACCACAAAGATGCCATAGATTTGCTTCTCCACAGTGGCACCTGCTGGACAATAACAGTAGTACAGCAGTGGAAGAGCCAGAGGTCACAGAGATAGAGCTGCAGGACTGTACCGATGGCTGGACATACAGCATGAAAGAGAGGGACTCTAGCATTATATCAGATGTAAGAACAAATTTAAAACATGTTATTATATATTTCTCTGCATATGTGATGTGTGATGTTTCCTCAGTGGGACATGGTGTGTGAACTGCGCTCCTTGAAGCAAATGTCCCAGACAGTGTACATGGGAGGAGTCCTGGTGGGGGCGTTTCTGTTTGGAAGTCTATCAGACAGGTGAATTATGATACAAAATTGTCTTTTCTTTTTATGTGATCATGTGAAAAGTTTTTATCCCTCATTATGCTCACTCAGAGTGGTATTTTAAGTGATTCATGTATGTTTGAGTGACGTATCAAAGGGAAATATGCTGTATTCAGATAATATTGTGGTTTGAAGATATGCAGAATTTGAATATCAAGCATATACGGTAGTTTATAGTAGAAAATGCAAAAAAAAAGCTGATTACAAATAAAAAAAAATAAAAAAAAGAATTATGGTGATATTTCTGCACTTTTGTGAATACCTTTAAAGAAATTGCACATTTGTCTTATAGTCAATGCTCAACAAATAAGTTTAAAGATGTTTTAACACATTTCTGTTGACAAGATATAATTGTTCTTGAGAAAAATATAGAGATATTTATTTTATTCATTATTTCCCACCCCTAAGTACCCATCTAAGTAACCGTTTCTATTATCAAGTTGTTTTAGATATATAATGTTAAAAAAGCACATACATTTACGTTAACAGGTCACACCTGACTGCTTGAATGTCTCAACCAAAATCTTTAACAATGAGTAGAATTATATTAATGGATAAATATGGATTTAATGTATTCATTTATTTATTCAACCAAACTAAATCAATGTATTTAGGTCACTGAAAAGCGCTATATAAATAAAAGTTATTATTATTATTATTATTATTTAAATTACTGATAAATGACTGATAAATGAATGTTATATTCCAGTTTCCTCTAACAACCACATTGCTTTGTCCTGTTTTCCTGAACTATTTTTGGACCCCTCCTCAGATATGGCCGACGCATGCTGCTGATAGTGTCCTTCCTGCTCATGGCGGTGTGCGGCACATGTGCAGCTTTCTCCACCTCCTTTTCCCTCTTCTGCCTCTTTCGCTTCGGCTGTGGCATGGCTCTGTCTGGACAGGGCCTCAACACTTTCTCTCTCAGTAAGATACTCATCCACTTAGAGACCTGTGGTTATAAAGTCAACACTTAAATTGTTAACCTTTATGCAGTTGTGGAATGGATCCCGACGCGTATCCGGACAGTGGTTGGCACATTAACAGGCTACTGTTACACTTTGGGACAGCTCCTCTTTGCACTCTTGGCTTACTTTATCCGGGATTGGAGGTGGCTGACTCTGGCCGTGTCTTTGCCCTTCTATGTCATCTTCCTCATTTCATGGTGAGGTTCATTGCCTTAATAATAGACCTCAATGTCCATTTGCTTCCATCTTGCTTTTTAACTTACACAGACAACAATACCTTAGGATCTGCATTATGAGTTAAATTTGAGATCTGAGTAGCATCAGTTGTGAACTGAAAAATTATCTTTTGGCACAGACTCTACAGCACCTATTAAGTTTTAGCAATCTGGTTAAAAAAAGAAAAGGAAAATGAGATATTTCAGTGTACCTTATGTATAATGCAACACAATAACTAATAATTCTTCACAATAAATGTTTTTTTGTGAGTTTCATTAAACTAATGGCAGACTGTATTGTGCAGGTGGTTTCATGAATCCTCCAGATGGTTAGTCCTAAACCAGCAACCTGAGAGAGCCATAAAAAATCTCAAGAGTGTGGCCAGAATAAATGGACGCCGTGACGAAGGGAAGAAGATTGACCTCAAGGTAAACTACATTAGCAGCGGATGCAAAGACACGAGATCCTGTACTTATTTGTGGTTTTTAACTATTTGTAGGCGGTGCAGGATTCTATGCAGAAGGAGATGTCCAGTTCAAAAGGGACGTACACAATCCTGGACCTCTTCAAGACCCCCACAATGAGAAACATGACTCTGAGCCTCTCCACTGTGTGGTACGTCATTGTTATATATATAAGGACAATCTTTCATAACATATCCAAGCAAATACTGAACTACAACTTTACTTCCATTTGTGCACATTTACATTGAATTAATTAATTCATTTAATATTGATATTCCATTCATCCATTTTCTACCGCTCGTTCCCTTTAATATTGGCAAATATCGGCTATTGGCCACAACAAGACAAATTTGTATCTGTATCAGCTGGAAAATCCATATTGGATAGCCATATTTAAAAAGACACAAACTAGGACGGTGTTGACAACACCACTTTCATAATCAACCTTAGAGCCAAACGATCATTACTAGATTGTAATTTATGTTTTGTTTCTATACTGTAGGTTTTCAACCAGTTTTGCATATTATGGTCTTGCGTTGGATCTACAAAAGTTTGGCGTGGACATGTACTTGATCCAGGTCATCTTTGGTTGCGCTGACATCCCAGCGAAGCTCATCATCACCATCACCATGAGCCGATGGGGCAGGAGGCTGTCACAAGCAGGAGCGCTCATTTCAGCTGGAATCTGCATTTTAATCAATCTGCTAGTGTCGAATGGTGAGTCAAAGTTTACCTATTTTAACACCATCCATCCATCCATCCATCTTCTGCCGCTTTATCCGGGGCCGGGTCGCGGGGGCAGCAGTCTGAGCAGGGACTCCCAGACTTCCTTCTCCCCAGACACTTCCTTTAACTCCTCCGGGGGGATCCCGAGGCGTTCCCAGGCCAGCCGAGAGACATAGTCTCTCCTGCGTGTCCTGGGTCTTCCCCGGGGCCTCTTCCCGGTGGGACATGCCTGAAACACCTCCCGAGGGAGGCGCCCAGGAGGCATCCGGAACAGATGCCCGAGCCACCTCAGCTGGCTCCTCTCGACGTGGAGGAGCAGCGGCTCTACTCCGAGCTCCCCCCGTGTGGCCGAGCTCCTCACCTTATCTCTAAGGGAGCGCCCAGCCACACGGCGGAGGAAACTCATTTCGACCGCTTGTATCCGCAATCTTGTTCTTTCGGTCACTACCCAAAGCTCATGACCATAGGTGAGGGTAGGAACGTAGACCGACCGGTAAATAGAGAGCTTTGCCTTTCGGCTCAGCTCCCTCTTCACCACAACAGTCCGATGCAGCGACTGCATCACTGCAGCCGCTGCACCGATCCGCCTGTCGATCTCACGCTCCATCCTTCCCTCACTCGTGAACAAGACCCCGAGATACTTGAACTCCTCCACTTGGGGCAAGGACACCCCACCCACCTGGAGAGGGCAAGCCACCTTTTTCCGGTCGAGAACCATGGCCTCGGATTTGGAGGTGCTGATTCTCATCCCAGCCGCTTCACACTCGGCTGCAAACCGTTCCAGTGCATGTTGCAGGTCCAGGTTTGATGGAGCCATCAGGACAACATCGTCTGCAAACAGCAGAGATGAGATCCTGTGGTCCCCAAACCGGACACCCTCCGACCCCCGACTGCGCCTAGAAATTCTGTCCATAAAATTTATGAACAGAACCGGTGACAAAGGGCAGCCCTGGCGGAGTCCAACATGCACTGGGAACAAGTCTGACTTACTGCCGGCAATGCGAACACAGCTCCTGCTCCGGTCATACAGGGACCGGACAGCCCTGAGCAAAGGGCCCCGGACCCCGTACTCCCGGAGCACCCCCCAAAGGACACCCCGAGGGACACGGTCGAAAGCCTTCTCCAGATCCACAAAGCACATGTGGACTGGTTGGGCAAACTCCCATGAACCCTCGAGCACCCGATGGAGGGTATAGAGCTGGTCCAGTGTTCCACGACCGGGACGAAAACCACTCTGCTCCTCCTGAATCCGAGGTTCGACTATCGGTCGGATTCTCCTCTCCAGTACCTTGGAATAGACCTTACCTGGGAGGCTGAGGAGTGTGATCCCTCTGTAGTTGGAACACACCCTCCGGTCCCCCTTCTTGAACAGAGGGACCACCACCCCGGTCTGCCAGTCCAGAGGCACGGTCCCCGAACGCCACGCGATGTTGCAGAGACGTGTCAACCAGTCCTACAACATCCAGATACTTTAGGTACTCAGGGCGGATCTCATCCACCCCCGGAGCCCTGCCACCGAGGAGTTTGTGAACAACCTCAGTGACTTCAGCTTGGGTGATGGATGAGCCAGCCTCCGAGTCCCCGGTCTCTACTTCCTCTTCGGAAGACGTGACTGAGGGATTAAGGAGATCCTCAAAGTATTCCTTCCACCGTCCGAGGACATCCCCAGTCGAGGTCAGCAGGCCTCCACCCGCACCGTAAATGGTGTTGGTGAGACACTGCTTCCCCCTCCTGAGGCGCCGGACGGTTTGCCAGAATTTCTTTGGTGCCGACCGATAGTCCTCCTCCATGGCCTCCCCGAACTCCTCCCAGGCCCGGGTTTTTGCCTCTGCGACAGCACGAGCCGCGGCTCGCTTGGCCTGCCGATACCCGCCGATGACCTCCGGAGACCCACAAGCCAGAGTGGCCTGATAGGCCTCCTTCTTCAGTCTGACGGCATCCCTTACTTCCGGTGTCCACCACCGGGTTCGGGGGTTGCCGCCACGACAGGCACCGGAGACCTTGCGACCACAGCTCCGAGCAGCCGCATCAACAATGGAGGCGGAGAACATGGTCCACTCGGACTCAATGTCCCCAGCCTCCCCCGGGACATGGGAGAAGCTCTCCCGGAGGTGCGAGTTGAATACCCTACTGACAGAGGGCTCCACTAGACGTTCCCAACAGACCCTCACAATGCGCTTGGGTCTGCCAAGTCTGTCCGGCTTCCTCCTCCGCCAGCGGATCCAACTCACCACCAGGTGGTGATCGGTTGACAACTCTGCCCCTCTCTTCACCCGAGTGTCCAAGACACGCGGCCGGAGGTCTGATGACACAACAACAAAGTCGATCATTGACCTCCGGCCTAGGGTGTCCTGGTGCCATGTGCACTGATGGACACCCTTGTGCTTGAACATGGTGTTCGTTATGGACAATCCGTGGCTAGCACAGAAGTCCAGTAACTGAAAACCGCTCGGGTTCAGATCGGGGAAGCCGTTCTTCCCGATCACCCCTCTCCAGGTGTCACTGTCATTGCCCACGTGGGCGTTGAAGTCCCCCAGTAGAACAACGGAGTCCCCGGTCGGTGCACTGTCCAGTACCCCTCCCAAGGACTCCAAGAAGGCCGGGTACTCTGCTCTGCTGTTCGGCCCGTAGGCCTAACACCTTTATTTTAAAATAAGATAAGATAAGATAAGATAAGATATTCCTTTATTGTCCCACATGGGGAAATTTCATTGGTGCAACGCAGGTAGATACAGAGGTAGATTCAGAAGAACAGATCACTTATAGGAAGTCTGAAAAACACTTTCAGTAGAAGATCTCCTATAAATAAATAAAAACTCCCATAGACAAATAAATAAATAAATACATAAATACCATTGCATGTGATCCCGACAGTAATTGCACATGAATATGTGTCACGACAGCACATAGATTGCACATGAATTGCACATGAATTCCAACAGCAATTGCACATATGACAGAATTGCACATCAGTATTAGGTTAGGTCAGTATTGCGAGTGTTCAGTACTAACAGTTTTTGTTATAAAGTCTGACAGCAGCAGGAAGGAAAGACCTACGGAACCTTTCCGTCACACAGCGAGGGTGGATCAGTCTCTCACTGAAGCTGCTCTCCAGAGCGGAGAGAGTGTCCTGAAGGGGGCGACACTCATGGTCCAGTATACAATCAATAGTATCAGTCGGAATCAATACAAATATGGCTTGATTCCTACTGGAATAAGCTACATTATAACGTTACATTATGTGTTTTTTTTATGTGTTTTTAACATTGTAAAGCACTTTTGCGTACAATAGCATTTTTGAATGATTTGTGTGCTGCAAATAAAATGTGGTTAATTGATTGATGTGAACTGTGAACAATCAGATGTAGCTAGACAATGAGCATCGCCATCTTAATTTAATGTACCCATGATCGACATTGACGCAAATGTTTGATGGCCGGGGTTTGGTGTGGTCATCCTATTCCAGACCACGCCCCCTACTATGACATTTGCAGATTATATATGTCACATGATTTGCTGTTCATGTCCAACCAGGAAGTACAAATGAATGTCACAAGAACTGTTAAAACTTGGGGGAAATAGGCATTTTTTTAAATTTAAGATGTGTAGTCCAACCTTTAACATGTACAATCACTTTTGTCCCTGAATTCAACGTTTTATTGTGTTTAGTGTAAACTGATCAACACTAAAATATGAACACAGTGTCTCTCTTATATTCAGATCAACCGACAGTTCGCATAACTTTGGCAGTTGTGGGTAAAGGCTGTCTCGCCGCCTCTTTCACGTCGTGTTACCTTTACACCGGAGAGCTCTACCCCACCATCATCCGGTAAGAATCTTTTACACTGACATAAAACTTGTTAACTAAAAAAGTTAGTACGGTGAAAAATGATGTGGAAGTCAGAAAGATCAGTGTTGGACAGAAGTGGGAACATTAAAGAGCATAAAACTACACCAAAATATAAGGCCGTCTTTGCTGGGGAAAGACGACAGTGAGTGAAAACAGGGGATAACGACATTGTCAGATGATGACATACCACAACGACTCTTGGATTAAAAGCCCGCAGCACAACCAATTGAAACAGCAGTAGATCTTGTCGAGCACTTAACAGCTATTGACCAGATGTGGAAAGCAAGAAATTGCACTTTCTGTTTTTTTTTACTCCTATTTTTGATTAATATATTTCGTAACAGTATTCTTACTTGTAACAATTGTGTTTCTTTCATTGCTCCTTCAGATATGATTTAGTTTTTTTCATATCCTTTGAAAATACTTTATTTTGAACGTCATTTAATGTTTTGTCTTTCCAATTAAATCTACAAATTATAAATCACTCAAATGATCACATCCAAAAACAAAGAACAGTATATACAATTGTCCATTTCTGAAACTTTTGTGTAACAACATATAAGTTGCATCAAGGTGTTTTATACAGTTTGATCCTAATTGAATGCTTTGATAAAGACAAACATTACCACAGAGTTGCATGTGTATCCAACTACATTTGAACTCTCCAACCTCCTTTTTCAAACAGTTTCGTAACACGTTATTCTGAGCCAAACCTGCTCCACACATCTTCACACGACACTGGAGGCATCCATAAGGGGATCCTGACCCGGTGTTAGAGCACAAAGACGGCAGTTTGGATTGCTATTTGATTTATGATGTGTGAATGGTACTTACAGCTTTACTTTAACTCCATGAGACACGAACAGTTTGTCCTCAAAGCGCATAGGCTCAGAAATAAATAATAGGATAGATATACTCAAATACATATGTTACAAGTTGTTTTGGATGTTGACGGCAAATAGAAAAAGATTTAAATGAGTTTAAATAAACATTAAAACCATGTTTATGTCTGATTAATATTAGCCCATAATAGAGGTGAGTTTAGGCTGAATGAAGGTTCTGTTGGGAACATTAAGACACAAAAACTAGATTTAAAAGAGCTTTATTGTCATTGTGTAGGCATACAATTGATGCAATTACATTGTTACTACAATATGATAATAACACAATTTAAGATGTGCACAGTGTTTGCAAAGTGCATAGTCAACCAATTAATGTATATTTTTAGTGAGAGATGGCTGTAGGGTGATTTACATTTGTGGGCCACTCGTGAAATACACCATCGATCCTCCCTGTTCCAAGCTAATGAAACCTGTAATAATGGTGTATAATATTATATGTGCAGGTTTTATTAAAGGAGACATGTGATTCTTTTTTCCAGAACTTAATATTAAACCACAATATAAGTAGATCACCATTTTGCATTGCATTTATTGTAAAATACAAAGGTCATCATATTGATATTTCACTGTAGTAAGCAGCGGATTCTGATTTGTTTAGTTTTTATTATGAAGAATAGCTACTGAACATTTTTAAACCAACATGTATGACTCAGCCTCTTTCAAATAATTGCAACTAAGTACTGGATGTGCTTGAACTCTCGAGCTTTCGAATACAGAAGAATACAGGATTTCTCAAACATGCAGGTATCAAAATACAACTTGGAGTAAACGAGTGATTAAGTAACACCATTGCAAAACAGTTAAAAGCTAATAAATGTCATAAAATGAAATAATGAAATGAATATGCTGGTTGTGCCACAGTCAGAATGGCATGGGTCTCGCCTCGATGATGGCGCGTATGGGGGCGATGGTTGCCCCAATGGTGCTGCTGTGCAGCGACTACGTCACCTGGCTGCCCACCCTGATCTACGGAGGGGCTCCCATCCTCTCCGGAGCGGCGGCCCTGTTTCTCCCAGAGACTTTGGGCTGCCCGCTGCCAGACACCATCCAGGACGTGGAGGATCGGTGAGGAGCTATTTTTTCTCACATGTGAACCCAATTTATAAAACATAATGACACTGTGGGGGCATTGTGTAAGGCATTTTTATACTATTCATTTTTCTTTGTTTTTATGAAAATTTCCCTTCCCCTGATTGATATAAAGTTTCATAAACAGATACATTAAATCCAGTGAGGCTTGTCATTTACTGTATACCAATGTTTTCATTCACAAACTGTGCAATAAACAGTGCAATAGGAAATATTCAATCCTTCTCGATCCCTCAGATTTAGTACTTCTAGAATACAAGAGAAGGTTTGACAGTAACTTTGTCCTTTTCCAACAGGGGAAAAGGTGGAAAGCCCAAAAAGCCCAAAGACGCTGCTGCAGTTCAGGATGATCTTATCAGCCTAAAACAAGTGGCCTGAGTGTATTTGCTCTTCAATGAGGAGCAGGTGTTGTGACGTTTTAGTGAAAAAGGGTTGTACGTTTCCTCTTGTTGGAGCATTGGTCAAAACCAAATTAATGATTATGTATTTTTCTTAGAAGAAATAAAATATGAGAGTTGGTAAAACTGATTTTAATAGTTCTTTTGTTGTTTAACTCTCCAAACTCTCCACTCCACAGCCGTTTCTGTCGTGCTTGTTTTGTTAAATCAAATGATTGCTTCCGCTGACATGTTTTTCATTAAAAGTTTAAGTTGATGGGCAGATGTCAACTGTTCCCTTAAAAGGACAAAACAGCACCCTCTAATGGAAAGGAGAGGTGCCTACCATAAACGAGATATATCAAATATGATAGAGAAGAGATTATAAATCTGACTGCACTGACATTTGAGCCTCAATATTGAACAAAATGTATAGCTTAATCTGTTTTAATGATTGTGTCAATATTTAAATTTAAATGTGTGCATTGTATTCTTTCCATTCATTACTGTACGCTTTACCATACATTTGTTTTATTTATCTGCATTTAAATTTGTTGTTATGATGAGAATTGATATATTTCTATCCTGTTTTTCTACACCAAGTACAGCAGAATTTTCTAAGAGAGGATATTTTAGCAATGGCTCCCTCCAGTGGTCATACTGCTTCATCCAACTTTTATCAATGAAAATAGAGTTGTTCATAATAATAATACTAATAATAACATTTGTATTAACGGTTCAAAAGTTCAAATATTATTGAGCTTGTAATCTGCTTCGTTGAATGGTACGGCTTTGGTTGAGTCTGGATAAAATCTTGAAATCTTAACAAATTCTCTGGGATTTTTACTGTAACGCTTCAAAATATGCAGCCGCTCTGAACCTGATAGTCTGCTGAGATTACAAACCTCTTTGATGTTAGAAAGGTATTCTCTGTTCAGAAATATGAATGGAATATTTGTATTGGGGTATTCCATGCACCCCATAGTTTATGTTTCCAAAATGCTGTCAAAGCTTATTGCAACAGACGAATAAATCCATACACAGGTCTCTCCACAAATAACTCAATTGTAAAATGATATGAATAAAGATTTATTTTCTCATATGAACAGGTGGATCATTTTCCATTTTATTTTACAATCTATGACAATCGCGTTGTTCTTTTTTCTAGGATAGTTCAGACATGGGGTAGAGACTTTTTTTTATTGCTGAATGTTAAATGAAATACACTTTAACTGGAAAAGAATCGTCTGCTGCTTTTAACCATGCACCCATCTAACCTGGACCACAAGGACATGCAGAGGAGAGGTGTTTAAACATTTCAAGCGGGGGGTCATGGGGTCAAAGGGTAAAGGGTCGTCAGATGAACAGAAGAGTGGCAGGCTCATCTTGTGGCATCTCAACTGGTGGGCAATTGTGTAAAGACATTCTTTTCTTTAGTATTTTTCACACAAACAAGACCTGACCCAATGTTGATGATCCGTGAGCCTCGTAGTTATTAACCTGCCCGTTGATCAATATCCCAGCTCAGCAATATTTGGATAATTCAGCATTTGACTAGATGGTTAATTTAAGCAGGTTTGGAGGCATTTGAACTTGTGAAAACAATTTACTGACTAGTTTTGAGCGTAGATCTGTTGTCGAGACAAAGCGGTACACTGAAGACTATTTAAATGCTAGTTGACATTATTCAAAGTGTGCATTTTTATGTGAAGTGATATAATTCAGTGATAACATAAGTCACAATTATTCAATGAACATGAGCATTTAAACTAGTAAAAGGCTGACCACGGATAGATTGTTAATGACTTTAAAATAACTCATGTAATATATGCTATGTCTTCTACACTATAGGAATCACAGACACACAACACACTACAGTCACCTCTTAGAAAATGATGTAATCAAATAGCAAAATATAAAGTTTGCATATTTTTGCATTGTATGATCTTTCGCAGATTCACAGCAATTTCACCGATATTGTCTAGCGCCAACCGATCCTCCCTCTCTCCCTCTCTCTCTTGCCCTCTCTCTCTCACTCTCTCTCTCTTCTCTCTCTCTCTCTCTGTATGGGGGGAAACTGGTAAACTGAATGTTAAGGCCTTGACCAGAGAGCCTTTTCATCTTAGGTAGACCTCGTGGGGAAGTTAAGGAAGAGGGCGAAGAAGGAAGATTAGGAGGGGCGTGTGTAAATCCTGAGACACTGTGTGGCCAATCGCTCAGCCACAAGAAGCACAATGGACATGGAGGAGTGCGGTGTGAGAAGAAGATTTAAAAAAAAGAAGAAGAACTTTTTCGTTTTTTGTTTCGCCACCTTCTCCGCTGGCAGGGGTCAACCCAGGCCAAGCAGCGCAGTGTGTGTCGACTGAACGACACAAAGACAGACATGACGCGAGGAGAAGAGGCGGCCTGCTGGGGACGGAAAGGCAGTGGACAGACCAAGCAATCAGCGACATACAACTGTGCTACGTTTGGTGTGACCACTCCGCACTCTCCTGACCTCAACCGCACTGGGGTCGCATGGGACCGGCGACCGTGAACTTGCGACGCTCTGATGCCCGTTCAACAACAAACTAGAGAATTAATCTAACAATCATAAATACATGCAAGCCAGCCAACATGCACACACACTCTCACACATTTAGAAACTCTCGTTAGACAGTATCCAAGGATCTATGCTGTGGTGAGATCCCAAATCCAATCCTTACAGGCGATTAATAGTTATGTAAACATACACTTTATGTTGTAGTGGTTTGTATTGCGTGATAATGATAATGCTCTGTTCCAGTGGGGCTAGACTCCTCAAAGAATGCATTTGGAAAAAAGGTAAAACAACCAGAGGAAAACAAACATGTATGTGTATAAAAAATGAGGCGTCCATATAAGAAAGGCTACAAAACCTCCACTGGCCCTCTGGCATCGCATACAGCAAAAGGCACCACAATATTACTCTATTTTTTACGTTGTGAAAAAACTGGCACATCTTTTATGCTGTAAATCAAAATGTACATATAAATAGAGTTTTCCCTATAAAAAAGTCTTTGCTGTTAACTAGTAGACAACTTTTGCTAAAATGAAAATAAATATTTTATTTGTTTAGAATATCTGTCAGTTATATAAAATAAAAATATTTCTTATAGATGCAGGTCTATACTATATTGATTTGTTGGTTCATTTCTCTCTCTAATGGGGAGTATTGTCCTGTCTGGAGCGCGAATGCGACAGTCTCGTATGCGAGTTCCCACTGTGTGAAGTCCGTGTGTCGGGGGCCGGTCTGTAGATGGTAGAGGGCTCTGCGGTCATGTTCTGCATACTGAGGAAGGGCGTGCTCTCCCCATCCTCCTCCGACTCACTATCTGTTAGGCAGCTCCGCGAGCCCAAGTCCCGGGACGCCTCGTATCCACGCGGGGCCACATGGCCATTCAGTCTGGACCTGCGCCAGCGGCGACCCCCGGTGCCACTGGACCCACTTCTCTTTGGTTGCTCCCTGGAGGACAAGTACTCCTGGGTGGTCTCGTAGTCTTCCTCCTCCGCCAGTCGGTACGGGCTGGAGGGCAGGCTGCCCCGGCTGTTTTTCAAATAGGTGCGGCGCTGCTGCCGGTAGGGCTCCTGGCTCTGTGCGTCATGGAGGGGCACCTGGTAGCGGCGCAGCAGCGGCTGGTCTTCCTCTGGAGGGTACGGGTTGTGGACAGCGGGGGGCAAGGACATGGCATGGCTGGTATTGGGTGATGTGATTTGGAAAATAGGCACCTGTGGGGGCAATGAGTAATGGAAGTCCACAGGAGACAGGTGAGCCGGTGTGGTCAACGCCGACACGTATCTGTGAGAGAGACAGACACGTGTGTTAGTCTGAGAAGAAAAAACAGTGAGAAAATCCATTTAGATTTAAAAATATATACATAAAAAAATAAAAAAAGGGGAAAAAAAGTTAATATTTTTGGTACAATTACTCAAAAATATATACTTTTCTCACTTTCTGATCAGGATCTAACATTGAACATGTGTAGACTGCAAGTACAACTAGAGGTTGTGTTTGAAGAAGGAAGAGATGTGTGTGACCTTAAGTAACTCGAGGAGAGATACTACAAACGTACGTAAATCAGGACAACAACATGGCAGCCAAACCCTAATGATGCACACATGCTCAAGATGGTTGTGAGTTTGTTTTTATACCTTTGTTCAGTCTCAACACGACTGCAACTGTTTGTACTTTTACAGGAAAGTGGCTATTCATTTCAAACAGACGCTTCTCTGAAAATAATTTGATGACATTAAAAGCAGCTGGTTCCACAAGTCACTAAAAAGACAAGATAACGCACACATGTGAAGACTAAAGGTCAGGCTCCTCACTATAAAACTAAGGTCAATGGAATGTCACTGTGTAGTTGTAGTGCAGATGTATGAAACACTCAGACATAAATCATCTCCAACACAAATCTCTTCGTATCCCAATATGATATCAGTACTTTGCGGACAAAAAGGAGAAGTCTGGATGTACTGTGTGCAAGTTAACTTTGATAAAACGGAACATGTTGTACTGAGAATGATCCAGCTCATAAGACAGTGTTCTGCCAAGAGGCTTCTGACAATAAGACAATCCCCCACTGTGGCACCATTGCTCCAAATGGTCTGATGTCAGTGTCCTTTTCCAACCGACAAGGATTTCACAAAACTATAACATTTAAACCACTAATTTGTGTTACCAAATGGAATAACAGATGAGAGTAAACTACAGGATTTCTATGTACCTCGTCCAAATATTAAGTTTGACATGTTTTTTTCTACTTTTGGACCCCGTGTCATCATCAAGCCTGTTGCCTTCGTAAGTGTTACAAACCTAAAAGCTAAAGAGCACTTGCTCAAACAAACATGTGGGTCCATGGCGCACCTGTCGCTGTGTGGAGAATCCCCTAGCGAGTCGAAGGAGTGTCCGTACTGCAGTGGGGGTCGGTGGGCGTCAGAGTAGCCAATGTGAGCAGCTCGGCGGGTCCGGGCCTCCATACACGCTGGGCTGCTGCATTTACTGGTCCCCACTGACGATGACATCATTCCCGGTGAATCAGAGAGGATACTGTCAGAGTGCTCCAGGCTCCAGGTCCGCTCCTCTTGTCTGACAAATAAAAATGTGTTAACATGCACCTACAACCACATTCCAATGACATTTCTTTCTTTCTTTCTCAGATTATCAAACCACTGGCTGAAAATCTAATCTATCCCATTTTACTGACATGACAAAATGTAATAGTTATCTACATGTAGACACATGTGTGTGTCCTTTGGGAGACCTAAGATATTTCTCTTGGTATAGAACATAATGTAATGCTGCTGTGTTGCTGACATTCTTAAAGAGTGGCGGAAAGTAACAAATAAAAAGAGGCTTTATAGATAAAATGACCATGAAAATTGCTTTTTCTTTATCATGATCACAATTTGTTGTTTAATAGTTCAATAAATATGGGTGAATTACTTTAACTTTTTAACCCTGTATTTTTAAAGGTGTATACTTTAATACTTTTACTTTATTTGTTTTGCTCCTGTGGCTGTACTTTCACTTAAGTAACAAAAAGGAGTACTACATCAACACCGGTACTTACATACCAGGTGACAATAACTACCAACATTTCTAGGAAATTCAACTAATTCATTTTAGTGATTGGAAAACAGACCCTTGTTTCAGTTGTTTGTTCATTCAAAGTGATAATAATGTGTGTTTGGAGTATTGAGTATTGAAGCCAACAAAACCCCTAATCGAATGAGCATTTGGAAAGCAAAGGAATGTCCTAAATAAATTCCAAAAATACTTTTCCCCATAGTGCTCAGAACAACCCTCGGTGTAATCATTAGAATATATCACATTTGTCTGAGCGGCGTAGCGGGGTGTAAGCTAGCCCAGGCGCTGGTCGGACAGTTACCTCTGAGTTGATGAATGGGCTCGTGTGGAAGAGTTGTGAGATCTGGAAGAGGTATGGCTGGCGGGAAACGACCCCTCTGTTACTGGTCTTATGACTCGCTCAGTCGCTGGGACATTCTTTGATATGTACTGGATTGAAAAATGGATTTGGCACATGCTTGGTTAGCAAAACTTAAAAGCATTTTGTAGGAGCAATGCCCAGTAAAAAAAAAAAAAAAGCACTCACATCGACCATGGGGATTTCCTCTGGGCCGGGTCCTGGGTGATTGGGTCCGTTTGCTAAGTTACGATTGGGATGTTCTGGACACATGTTTTGTCTCAAATGATTGTGCATCTTCTTTCTTTGTTTCCTTGAGGACATAATCAGATCTATGAATGGTGCAAGCAATCACGTGACACATATTCAAAGAAACAACACTTACTTTGTTTTGCAGTAAGCGACCACACACACGATGCCCACCACCAACAGAGCCACACAGATACCCGTGATTGTCAGGACTCTTTTCTGGTAGAGCTCCTCTGCCTCTGTGCACCGCAACGCACAAAAAAGACACAAAATAAATCAGGATTCTAAACTCCTATTGACATATGCTGCATGTCTGATTCTGAGCAGGCTGAAGCTAAAATTGCTTATCTTTTCGCATTTAAAACAGCCCTGGGCCACTTGAATGAATCCATGGAGATAAAAAGTTTAAGCCAAACTTTGGATCATTCTCCATGGAACGTTCCAAGTAAAGCAAAAACATATCCATTGAGACAAGCAGGTAGTGTGCCAAGTTTCAAGTTTGTGGAGAGGCACATTCATAATGCAATAAATGTTTTTACTTATGTCACTTTTTTGGTTGAAAATGAGCTTTAACTCTTAACGTTGTTGTAAACTAATGTAGTCAAATGAGGGCAGTAAATCAAGTTATCAGAAATATTCCAGTTTGTTTAAAAAAGAAAATAAAGGACAATACAATAAACTAAATGTTCAAATTGAATTGGGCAAAAAATAAAATGTATTTTTGCAACTTGCCTCAATCTGCTCAGGTCAAACATGAACTATGAGTAAGAGGAAGGCAAAGCAAAGTCACATAAAGAACATCCACCACTATATGTTTTTAAGCATGCTTATTACTTGAAAATATGTATAATTTCAAAAGACATATATTATACTTGTGTTATATTAGAGTAAAGATAAGATGCAAGATTTAAAAGTAAGATCACACATAAATAAAAGAGAGAGGTGGCATTTCAAAGGACACAGAGATAAGGACGGAAGAGAGGCTGAGAAAAACAGTCAAAACATGATCTATCATGCTTGATACAGATTTAGGGTCTTAAATCAACTAAAGGAAGAATACAGTTAATAGGTCTACTTTTCCAATGCACATGTAAGAGACAATCCGGTGACAACATCTGTGTTAATGAGGCTCAATGGAGAATCAGGTGACTACAAAGTTTTCAGGCCAATTAGTTCTGCTATAATTGATGAACAGGCTGACGGTTATGATTGAGTTCAGATCACAGGCGAGAGGAGTGTGTCACAAAGGACACCAAATACAATACGACTGAGAATCAAAATGTATTGTTTCATACCCATAAATTCAATCCCAAGATGCTCTGCCATAGCAGAGGTTGAACAGTCAAAAGAAGAAAAACAAAAGACAGATTAAGGCAAAGGTAAATTCTGAATAGTGGAGCAAATAAACATTAAAAAAGCGTAGTTAGTAATGACAAGGAACATTATTAAAGTACACTGGACGCATGCATCAATAAACACAAAACACACACACACACACACACAGCTAATCTTTCTTCAAGCACTTTTGAATGTCCTATCTGGGATGCAATCTTTATAAAACTAAATCATATCTGAAAATGGGAATTAAAGGCATTAGAAGAGCCACTGTTATTAAGTGTACAGGGAAAGTATGCGTCATGATCCGTCATTACCTGTGTTTGCAGTCTTGTGCTTTCTAAAAAGGCTACAGTCTCTATATTCCTGAACACACCCATCACATGAACAGGCAAGTTAAAAGGAGTGGATCTGCACAATGTTGCACTAATCACACTGACTAAGAAGAATTAGAGTGGGCTCATGTATTAAACAGCATGGAGGCCATAGGAAGGTTGGACTTACCAGCTGAGTGCATAAATGTGCAGCTCACTGGCCTTAGCAGGGCTGAAGCAGGTCCCAGCTGTTCTTATGACAACATAGTGCTGCTAAGCCAAACCCTTATGGCTGAAGAGCAGAAGCCATCCTCCTTTCTGCGGCTCTCATGGGGCTGGGAGGCGGTCAGGGGAGGATGGCCTTAGCCTATGGAGTAAGTGTGAGCACATATGTGCAAATGCATGTGAAGGCAGAGCGCTCAATAATAAAATGTGCTTTTCACTCTTCCCTAATTACAAGTAGAAAATAGAGCACATACAATATGGAGTAGTTTACAAAGAAAAGGAATACATTATTGATGTAACAGTGATTCTATTTTTAATTGGAGTGACATACTAGAAGTTGAACATTTTTATGTACAGTATCTAAATACATGCAACCAAAATGGCACAAAATAATTCCGATTGTGTATGATAAACTTTATATGTTTTTTAACATACACAAAATCCTGAGTTTTTACTTTGTAACCATATTGAAGTCTGTGAAATAGCCTTAATTTTGAGTCTGTAGATAAGCTGTAGAAATAAACATTGCTGCTGATGTATCTGCACAGCTGCGCAGCTCCCACACACCACGTCTGTCCGCTCTGCCAAAAAGACAAGTGATTTCAGCCTCGTCCATTATGACTTAATGTGAGATGGAATTAGTTGTAGTTAAGAAAAGCTTTTTCACATCCCACATTGAGCCAACATACAAGAGTCTGGCTGGAGAACCAGCATCACAAACTCCAAATGCAGATGCACAGTTTGCTCAGTGTTGTCTTTATATTGAAACCACATGGGCCTGTAAAGACATGATGCTGACAAATATGCAGCAAGACACTGGAGGCTCCTTTGCTGTTAGCTGACCTAAATTATAAGGCTTGTTTTGATTCTCTCTTCAAAGATCATTATGGTAATTTTGTATAAAAACAATGCTGAGTGACTGAAGTCTCGGCTGCATACCTAGATGTTTGATTTGTTATGAACGAAATTTAAAATGGAAAAAAGGACATGACATGTAGGTGAGCTTCTTAGCTCTATCCATGAGAATGTAAAAATTCTACCTGCAGTTCACCACAAACCTCTCTAGTTGCAGTGTAATTCTGCTCATGATTGATGTGTTTGCTGGCACTACACTGTAGAGTGGTGCTGGCTTGACTTCTACTACCTTAGGCTGAAATAGCCTTTGAACGCACTTGGATTGCAGCACTGTTACTATGTGAACCCTGAACTAAGAACATGTAGAAAAGTGATGTTGATTCCATGAGGACACTTCACTATTCAAACTAAATGTATATTTGTTGGACAAGGAACTTGCTTCAGGAAGTCCATGGAAGTTTGATTTGCATGTTGGCCCATGTATCAGTCTAATGTGTGGGCGGCAGAATTCTAGCACTCGTGCTCGTCTTCTGATCTAAAGGTCGGCGGTTCGACTCCCCGCTCGGTCAGAGCGGTCACCCACAGGTGGGTGGTGCGATCGCAGCTGCCTCATGTGAATACTGCCGTTGTGTCCTTGGGCAAGACACTTAACCCCACTCACCAGTGTCTGTGTACATCTGGGGTGTGAATGGGTGACTGGTTCCTTGATGTAAAGCGCTTTGAATTTAATGCTGATCATTGCATGATCAAACTTGGGGGAAATCCAAGAGTGAAATGTAATCAATTTTGTTTATTTCTTCTCATATTTTGACAGCTTTGGACTGGTAACATGTGATTAATTTAAAAATATTTTTTCTTACACATTATTAGTCATGACTCTAATCTATGGGTCGGTAATCTGACTGGTAACATGCAGATGTGCAAAATTACTATCACAAAGCAGTAGATCCACTAGATTACATATGATTAAAATGTACTATAATTGGACATGCATTATTCCTTTCAATCACAGACAACGTCACATGCAGACACAACATCTAGTCATTAATGTGCTCACTAACCAATGACTCATTAGACTCTTCAGTCTGGATGGAGGTTGTTCCAATGCTCTAGTTTTGTGACAGCTAATGATATTTCCCAGTATAACTTGCTGTACAATTAATGTCTTTGTCATACCATGTCTGGTTTACACAACTTTCTATAACTTAAACCTATTTCAACTTTAAAAGTTCAAATCCTTATCAGCATATTCAATTTGCCATCATTGGTATGCACAGTGTTTGAGCTAATATATTACACACAGCTATTCTAATTCACAATCACTGAAAATACACTGACATGCACATGTCACACAACAGTCCGACACAGAGACAGACACCGAGACAGAACTGGAAATTGACATACGGTAGAAACTGGCCATAACGTAGGTTTGACAGCGATCACCAGTAAAGTCATTTGGACACCTGATGGAAGAAACACACGAGGAGAGGGAGGAGGAGGGTGGACAGAGATGAAACGTGTGGAAGAGAGTGAGGGGGGAGAGAGAGACACCCGTTAGAACCAGAGCATAACTATGGACAGCAGAAGCAGAGAGTCCGCAGGATAACACCACCAGTGTGAAGAGCGCAGCCCGCTGTGAGTCCACCTGAGAGGAGGAGAGAAACAGAGGGGACAGAGGCACTGTGTCCCTGCTGCCAGCTCAACATACTTTTGGAAGAATTGTCACTGGACAATCGCTGTGGCGAGGACTTTAAGCAGCGTTGGCCAGAGTATCCATCCGGACATCTGGGAAGGAGTAGACAAGTGTTATTAGTAGGAACACACAGGAAGTGAGGTGCACTGTAAATATTATGAACATCAGCAAAGGTCAGCGCACATCAGAAAACAGCTTGTAAAACACAACAAAGAACCCTGGCAAATCCTTTCCTAGAAAGTGACAACACTGTTCATCACACTAATTATAGTAACAAATGGAAAACACATTAGAAACCTTTTAGTATTCACACTATAACAGTACACATGGAAACACATAGGGATACCGCATGTCCCTGTTTTGGTTTTCCTGCACAGCCATATAGGCCCCTGCCCCACTTATTTAGAGAATATCCTACTTTTTCATTGATGCCACAATAATTATATAAAACATGATATTTACATGGAAAACAAGATCATACATATATTCAGGTGTACTGGTTTTCTGGGTTGCAAATATTGGCACCTTTTGCTATTTCAATCTCTCTTTTTGTGTTACTATGGATAAAAACATGCGTTATCGCAGTTATCGTCATGACACTGGTTCTCAAACTGTGGTGTGTGTATGTGGACTCCTGTGCAGTTCTAGCGTTTGCTTCATTTGGAGTCAAATTTATGCAAATCCTTTTCCCCCTTTGGTTTAATACTTGTTTATAAGTTTTGTTGCTATGGTGTAGTTCTATAATGGACGAGTTCAGCCCTATTTTACATCTGGCATTTTCCAGAAATTACCTGGTTTAGATTTGGAAAGCTAAATATTTTCATAGCCACTGATATATGAGCCAAAATGTCCCATTACATTGAACTCCCTCTTATACTATAATTTGCGGCAGTTACCCTAAGTACACACGGGCACGGGGAAGCGTTCAAGTTATGACGTAATTAATAACAAAAGTAAAAACGCTACAGCGGCCATGGAACACACTTACAGACACTGGCCACCATCTCTTCATTGATGGCTTCCACAAACTAATCATTCATTCATAAAGCATTGTATCAAATCAGTGGAGCCTACAGAGTTGGAACATTAGGCAATTTGTAGTTTCATTCATTAAAACATACACAGTATGTAATTAAACATACAAACTTACCCCAAGACATTCAGTCAATAGACTATTTTATAGGTGAGATTTACAGTTTACAGTTTGTAGATTCAATGATTTGAAGACAGACTGTGCTTCTTTAGGGGGACGCACATTCCTCTTGCAGTCACAAGTAGACCACCACTCTAACAAAGGTCACTGGTTGTGATTTACTGGTTACACACAATGTCTCCCAGGAGCACCATAACATTTAGCCTTAAATTACTCATCCTGAGTGATGCAGCCTTACAGGGGAAAAGCACCACCTAGACAAGGAGACCTCGCTGGAAGATGAAAGCCAAAACTAATAATGTGCAAATCAGGTGAGCTTGCAGAAGTCAGATTTAATACAGCAGCAAAACCTATTATATTTGTGTTTGGAAAAGAAGACATAGCAACGGGTTATAATTCTTCTAACTATAATAAACAAGTACATCTAATGAGCAACTGCCTCTGACTGAGAGGAGACACTTAACAGTTAACCTTTGATTTTTCACGAGCACTTTATGACATGAAGTGTAGAGAGTGAAGAAACAGAGTTTAAAAATACGGCTTACTGTCCGTGGCCCTCGTTTGGCCTGTGAGTAATGCCCACTGAAGCTTGGCCCATATTGAATGAGATGGCTGAGGGGCAACAAATCCCTGCAGGCCTCCACTGCATTATCCAACTTTTCTGGAGCTGTGCCTCGGCCCTGAGTGAATTAGCTGCAGCAATTGAGTTATTGCTGCCTCCAATTTGTACACAGCGTATTGAACGGCTGTTGCAACCATGTCCTCGGTGCTTGTCGAGCATTCTTCCTCAGGCCAACTGGGCACAAGCATTGCCAATACATCAGCTCTCAGTTTAACTAACCTTGACTAGTGATGTCGACACATGGTCAAACAATGTTCACAAAACAATAGCTAGCGTCACTGGCTATGAACTAAATATTTCCTTTGACCAAGAGCAACAATTCAAGTCAATTTGATTGTATAATGTCAGCTTTTTTACAAAAACGTTTCTTCTGGATGTGGGCGAAAACTTGCTTTGCCAAGGACCTTCAGTGTAAGCAGTGATTCTATTTACCTCACAGGGGGCCTCTAAGAGGCATAAATATTTGCTCCCCACTAAACTCAGTGACTCATGACATTTTGAAAAGGCTTTTAATGTTCAGCCCGCTGTGCACCAAACTTGACTTAAAAGGATGAGCACAGCACCGCTTTGCTCCATTATTAGTGTTAAGATACACAAAAACTGAGCTCAACAGGTGGGTCATTAAGCAGATGGGCAGCACTTTGCTTTGATGCACCGCTGCTGCTGCTGCCGCTGCTGCCGCTGCTGCCGCTGCTGCCGCTGCTGCTGCTGCTGCTGAGGAAAGAACTGTAGCACCAACATGGAAATGAATGTGATGTTGGCAATAGCACCCACCCATTCGCGGGAACACTAAGTAACAACAGGTGAAATCCAATATTACTCACTTGCAGGCCAGCTGGTTTATACCATGTATGAAGTAACAGTCCCCGCCATTCACACAGTAGGTCTTCTCTGTCTCGTTGCATCTTCTGGCATGGCCTGAGCCGGGAGATAGCGTTGTGGTTACTGCAGAAAAGCAGAAAAGAAAATGGTAAAATGTAAATGAATAGAGTTAAAATCATCATAATGAGAAACACTAAAGCAGCCACACAACAGGCTTTAAAGGGTGTAATTAGAGCTAATGCTCTTGTACCACTTTATGGCCCCATATGCTTCTAGGAGGACTCTTAGTTTTCCATCCGCATATGTGATTGTGCTTCTAAGCAGTGTTGACACTATCTGAAGCCGCTCTACAAGCAAAGATAAATATTTCCTTGACACAGCGTAGGTGTTGTTGATGGCTTGACTAAGGTCCGTGGTAGGACCTAAAATGTTATGTGTGCTCCTAATCCTTAGGGTAAGGCGCACACATAATAGGAATAGGTATAATGCGTTCAGGAGAATGTTTGCTAATCAGATGGAAAGGAAGAGGCCTCAGAGCAGGGCATAAGCAGCAAGAGCACATCTACACGACCAGACTTGAGAAGGGAGAAGTTAGCGTGGCGTGTCTACTTTATCTCATGTTATTGACACTGTGATACAAGATGACAACTTGTGGTTGGAAATACACAATGTTTCCAAGTGGTGGGCCCACATAAGAGGATAAATGAGTGCCAGGACTTCAAACTTGTGCCATCCATGTGTTGTGACAAGACTGCTAGAGCAGCCACTGCCTCTGACATAATAGTCGGCTGTTTGCCATCAAAGATTTCACAACTCCTCATTGTAAACTGGAACAGTTCTAATCAGCACTTGTACAAGAGAAGTGTGCGCTGAGCTGATTAAACAAAAACAAAGCTACTTTCCATCTGAACACAGAATTACATCACGAGAAATAAGCCAATTCTTGTATGAGATGATAACATTTTACACACAAGTCAAGAGATTATCATGTCAAAGTTATATAAAAATATATAAGTAACTGGACTTATCATCAAAATGTAGTGTCTAAAATGTTGTGAAGAACCAACCAACGATATATTTTTGACTTCACATGCTAAAGTTTGCTCCATATACATATGCTTTTTAGAAATAATAGTTTTTGACATTTTTTGCATGTGACACTCTCAAGATTTATGACTTTACAATGGAAACACTTATTCTATTAATTTATACTTTGCTCTGAGTTTGTCACACACACAACTGATCAAATGTTTCCAGTCCAAGTAAAGCATCCAAACAATGCCCGCGCCTACAGTTTTCCACATAAAATGACCAGTTTCCAGTTCATCCCAAGTACCTCTTGGTCACAGCTGACCTTTCACTATCGCTGTAAAACGCCTGGTAAAAAGATCAGACACAGATTCACCCAACAATTGTTAAGGCCTCCCAACACACTAAATAGAAACACTATGAAATCCTAAACAATGAAACATGTTCAAATCAGCCCAAAACATGTTGAATTAGGAACGTATAGCAGAGAATGCATTGGGTGGTCAGAAGGCACATATTTTGAACAGATCATTAGTTTTCTTCAGCGCAGCGTTCACATAGACAATTGTAGTCTCTGGTCCACCTGGTCTGCATGTGGGCGGACTGTAAAAAACAGACGACCCACGGTAAACCCACACAGGGAGCCAGCCAACATGTAAACTTCACACAGGAAGGATCAAGGCTGATACTTGAACCCTGGACATGTTGCGCTGTCAAAGATCATTGAGCTACTGGTCATGCCAAATGTGTTTTACTGTAGGTATTTTTTACCTACTCCTCACAGTTTTGTCTGTTTACCATCTGGCGCATTTTAAGAACACATTACTCCACAATGTTGTCCTGCAATGTAATGTCCTGCACGGTGATCATTTGGCAACCATTTTAGCCAATTGTTGCAAGACCTGCAACTTACTTTAAAGTCACTGTGGAGGTCAATGTCCAAATTAAAATGTTGTTGTTATCAGTAATTGTGTTCAAGTGAGATTCTGAACTGGCCACATCTTGAAATTGAGGTCCAAGGCTCTGTTGACAGAATGATGCTGTTTAAACAAAGAAACGAAGATGAATTGCTCACAGAGTAATATTGGCTGTTAGAAAGCTCAAGATTGTGTTGTCACACATAGAATAGTCAAATGTTAAACAACAGAGATTTTAGGATGCTAAACTAACTTTAGCATCTAACTAACTAAATGTAGCATTCATTCAGAAGTATTCTGTCACTAATGTGATAAATGTATTTACAAGTATTGACACATTAAAGTATAATTTATTAACTTCTTTTGTCAATTTTGTCAATTTCATCTTGATTGATGTTTTTCGATCTTGACCTGTATTGTTCTTCACATGTTAAATGCAGATAAGGTCATATATTGCTGAACGTATCCAATAGAGTATTTAGTATAAGTTGCCTCATCTGTGCCCATAGGCAAAAGGAAATACTAAAGTCTCAATCTCTGTCAAAACTCACTTTGCACTTTACTGTGCTCACAGGTGGATATGAGGGTGGATATGAGGGTGGAGAGGCCCACAGAGTGCTCACAGGTGGATATGAGGGTGGAGAGGCCCACAGAGTGCTCACAGGTGGATATGAGTGTGGATATGAGGGTGGAGAAGCCCACAGAGTGCTCACAGGTGGATATGAGGGTGGAGAGGCCCACAGAGTGCTCACAGGTGGATATGAGTGTGGATATGAGGGTGGAGAAGCCCACAGAGTGCTCACAGGTGGATATGAGGGTGGAGAGGCCCACAGAGTGCTCACAGGTGGATATGAGGGTGGAGAGGCCCACAGAGTGCTCACAGGTGGATATGAGTGTGGATATGAGGGTGGAGAAGCCCACAGAGTGCTCACAGGTGGATATGAGGGTGGAGAGGCCCACAGAGTGCTCACAGGTGGATATGAGTGTGGATATGAGGGTGGAGAAGCCCACAGAGTGCTCACAGGTGGATATGAGGGTGGATATGAGGGTGGAGAGGCCCACAGAGTGCTCACAGGTGGATATGAGGGTGGAGAGGCCCACAGAGTGCTCACAGGTGGATATGAGTGTGGATATGAGGGTGGAGAAGCCCACAGAGTGCTCACAGGTGGATATGAGGGTGGAGAGGCCCACAGAGTGCTCACAGGTGGATATGAGTGTGGATATGAGGGTGGAGAAGCCCACAGAGTGCTCACAGGTGGATATGAGGGTGGAGAGGCCCACAGAGTGCTCACAGGTGGATATGAGTGTGGATATGAGGGTGGAGAAGCCCACAGAGTGCTCACAGGTGGATATGAGGGTGGAGAGGCCCACAGAGTGCTCACAGGTGGATATGAGTGTGGATATGAGGGTGGAGAAGCCCACAGAATGCTCACAGGTGGATATGAGGGTGGATATGAGGGTGGAGAGGCCCACACCTCTCATTATGACACAGTGACATGAGCCGGGACAACAGTTTCCACCTGGCACTAGTTAAAAGGAAGAGGTGGACATAGAGGACAATCACACTCTCTTGACTCCAATACAAGTGATAGAATCCATGTGTTTGGTGAATCCCTGGTTGAAAATGATGTATGCATGAATAAACACTGCACATCGTAAAGAGTAAAAAGATATGACAAACCGAAATCTTCATCACAGAAAATACAGTTTTCGAGTTATTTCATAACATAAGTAAGTGCAGCTTCAAAGATGGCGTGTATCCCAGTAATAATAAAAACAATCCTTTTGAGGACATTTACTGGCCCGAAGTCATCGTCT
The DNA here is from genome assembly GCF_026437365.1 of Eucyclogobius newberryi. NCBI lineage: Eukaryota > Metazoa > Chordata > Actinopteri > Gobiiformes > Gobiidae > Eucyclogobius > Eucyclogobius newberryi. The sequence continues at coordinate 15,014,554 of NW_027315779.1, forward strand.
GACATCCAATCTATGACACTGCACAGCAAGTGTCCCAGTTCTGCTCGGCACTCCTTTTTCTGTCTCCCGCTTTTTCCGTCGGTCATACAATTTCATCTCAAAGGAAACACTGACCATACATAAACTAGAATATGAGTATCATACTAGTATAGGGTCATGATAATTGTAAATTATTCAAATGTGATTTAAGGTTAATATTAGCAATATGTCTGTGTAAAGATAAAGACAGATCAAAACAAAATGTCTGTAATAAAAGGTTCTGACTACAAAGGGTCAACACCTGGAACTTTTAAAGAGGCAGCCCCAGCTCAAAGCATGAACCAAACTGTTGTAAATCAAACATATGCAATCACTTTGTGTTTATAATAAACTTGTAAAAGTTGACAAAAGTATGTAAAACCCTGCTGAGCAGCAGTAAAGTGTGTAGCGTTAGGTTTTGGAGGGTGGCCTGTTCTCTCCACTGACCCACAAAGTTACTCTGTGAACACGGCGCCGCCCTGAGCCCATGCCCACAAACTGAAAGGTCTTATATCATCACACAAATCCAAAATCTTTATAGACATGAAGAGCACATGTCATGGAAGAGGTTTTCCATAAACATCAGAAGCAACATGAAGAAAAGATGAGGCCATGTTTTATAAAGGTGACTTCATTTAGCTTGTACTGCAAATAAAACCACTTCATGGGAGCAAGAATGACTATAATGAAATGGTTACCTGGCATAATTGTATCAAATAAAATACTATATAATCTATGAATGTATGCATGTGAGCATGTTTATCATTATAATTGATATGATCTGAAAGGTACTCTGTCGTAGAGTGTGCTTATTGGATAATTATGACATCAATTGTAATATTTGTGATTTTACATGACCAGGTGAAGAACAGCTGAGGCAGTATACTGCAGATGCTATTCGGGATCCCAATAAAAGACAAATAAATCATGGCTGATACTTTAGAATGATGGGTTGATTATGACTGTAATGGATGTCATTTGTTAACCTATAACTCATTTACTGAGGACTTAAATATACTGTATATACAGAATATAAGGTCTGTACGTCTTAGCACTGTGATGACTACTGATTTACGCACACGGGTGAATCCCTTTTAATTCCCACCCGGTGCTGACATAAGGTGCTGTGCGTAAATGGAAAAGCCCATAGAAGGAGAGGTACAGGCAGCTCTCTTCCTGCTGCAGGATCTGGAGCAGGGTCTGAGGTGATCTGGTTCAGCCAACGCACTGTTTACTCAAGCTGCACCACGTGTTTACAAGAGATTACAATTTACGGCAAGGCATGGAAATTATGGTCAGAGACACACAAACAAACAACACAAGTGCGTATTTTTGAATTGATATGATGTGGATAAAGCACTATTTAGTATTTACTCGATGCAGAATATTAATAGTTCGACTCAAATAGTCTCGAATACAGAGTTAATTGAGATGGACTCATATGTAAATGACATCTCAGAACTGACCACAGACTCGTTAATAAAATAACATGTGGGTGGTCATTTATGATATAAAATAAATGTTGCTTCTATTTGCTTTTAGAGCACTCCTAAGTGTTTCAAAGTTACATTTCTTGACAATTTCTTTGTTTTAGCTGCTGCAAATGCTTTAAATATCCTGATGTGATGATTGAAACTATGGGGTGAACTTTGAACAGAAATATCTGATTCATAATTAGAAACAAACCTTATTGTTCAACTTTCTCTCGTATTATGATCATATTTTCAGAGATCTACTTACCGTATTTTCCCACGAGAAAAAGGCTATAAATGTCTGACACAAAGACAAGTTGTTTTGATCATAGCATTCTCTGCTGTTCGAATTACATCAAGAATCAACTGAACTTATTATAACAAGAAGAAATAGCCAAAAATGTCAAGAAAGCAGTTATTAAAATCCATAAATTTGTGCACAAAGCCCTGAGTTTGTTGAGGTCCATTTCTTGAGCGTGCCATATGGTTCTGTGTGTCTACAGTCACGCTGCTACACACTGGAGACCAGAGTTCAGGTGTATTTGTCAAGGTTACCTTTGGCTTTCCTGGCTCCACGCTCAGACAAATTCCTTAAACCCGAGGAGATCAGGCACGCTGCTAAAGAGAGGCAAGGCCAGAGTTCATTTATCAGAACATAGTCAACCCAGGTTTAGTTAAGTTTGCTTGGCTTTTTAACCTTGGGTTTCAGCTTTCCCTGTGAGCCCAAGGGCCGAGTGTGAGTCCGAGTTAAAAGTGCTTAGTGCGAGCCACAGTGTTTAGCCATCAGCCCTTGCCACTGACTTTGATTAATCCTTCATGGCCCAAGAACTGAAAAGAAAAGCTGGGGGTGCAAGCGGGACCATCTGGAAACCTTCATAAACATGCCTGTCTTTCCACGCTCTCCAAAGGATTCTAGGAAAATCGTAAAAATGAAATGAGAGGTCCCTATTGCACAGTTTCTTTCTCTTGAGGCACCCATGTGCATATGCAGCAAACAGAAATGCTCCGATTCAAAGTCCTGCCCGGCACTCGCACCCCAGCCCCTGACGCTGATTTCTGTAATGAAATACATTTTCATTTGGGCTGTCCAGAGTGGAGAGTTATATGCATGTCACTCTAATTTATGACAAATGTTTATAATTTACTGCAGCTTGACTTAATCTTTTTCACTTCTGTGCTGCAATTGAACAAAAAGCCATCTCGAAACACTGAACAAAATCTGATTCGTACGGAGGGAAATGCCAAAAAGCTGTTATTCAAGCAGTGCTGGACCAGTTCCATCTGGATACGATTATGGCTTTGTGTTTTCAGGCTTTAAAAAGCAACGTTATCAGGATAAGAGTATAAATTACCTGGCCTATTTGGGAGTTTGTCAGCTTGAGAGAACACCATGCAGTCCTTCTCTTGACAGTAAAACAGTTGTGCATCGAAGGAAAACAGACAGAAGAGAAGGTGCTTGTCTTGGGAAGACGATCTAAACAGGAGGCACTAAAATCCTCCACCAATGAACAAAGCTTTAGATTCATCAGATTGGTCGTAATCTGCTAATTATATGAAGGAAATCTTAAGTGTGTACACTGACTTGCCGCCACAACCGCCCTACCACCCAAGCATGCTTTTCCAGTGTCACTTTAATGCAGATGAAGGAAAGTGCTGCTCCCCCGTTCCCCTCCCTCACCTCCTGACTCTTGGCAGGGAATATCCGACATGTCTCCTGTTACAACTGAACCCAGATCTTTTATCTCTATATCACGGGCCAATTCATATTACATGCATTCTTCCCCCTTTGCTTGTCCCGCTACCTTTTTCTTCCATTGTGACGATTGCCAAATGCTATTCTGTGGAGGAAAAACAGACAAGAAGAAGCACAAAGTAACAAATGTAGGGAAGTGCGGTTGCAATAATGGGCAGATGTCGACAGCTGGATGTGTGCGGCGAGGGCAAAGAGTGAATGTGCTTTGTGGCTTTAATCTTTGGCATGTTGTAGCACTTTTGAATGTAGCTATTATAGAGGCTAAATCTGAAAGTCAATAGGTAAAGCTTATAAAGCTGGCAGATCCAGTGTTTGTAAATAATGCTTTTATATCTGAGATTAATAATATATAGCAATCTGATTTAAACTTGTATTCATTTTAGTTTAAAAAAAAAAACACAAAAAGAACCTTGTGTTGCACAAATGACGCATCCAATCATGAAAAGACTCTAGAAATCAATTGAGAAGAAAAATAGAATGCCAGGGTTATTCAGGAAAGAGAAGTCTTTTCGACAGGATCTTAAGCTGGAAAATACATGCCGCTGCCAAAGCCAACAGAAAACAAGCACACACCTACATCCACACGGGCAAAGGCACACCCAATCAGTGGCCACATCCAACTTCACAAATGTCCCCCAGCTTTTGCAATAATGATACAAAATGAGGTAGGCCTTAACGTCAAGAGCCTAGAGAGGAATTAAATTACTATTTACTGTAGGTGAGTTGCTCACCAAGTACACCAGGAGCATAGTACAAAAAGACTGTGCTTATGCCACTCCAAAACGATAAAGGAATGTTAAGAAATGCACAAGAAGAATATGAATGTGTCGCCCACTCTCCCGTCGACCGCCACTGCCACAACCAGTGTGTCGTCTTTTATATTCCTGTCTCCTATTACCATTTTGCAGTCACATAGCTGATGTGCCTGGTCTTGCCTGCCTCAATTGTCCCAGGACTCAGGCAAAATCAAAGAGCAGCCTAGTGTGTGATTGCACAACAGCTGCTGGCGTGTGGGCAGGAGCAAGGCCCGGGAGCGGCTGTGGAGGAATGGCCGCTGGTGGCACCAGAGTGTGCAGCTGGTGACCACAACACATGTGTGGCACCGTCCCAGACGGGGCCGGTCCTGCTCCTCACAGGGGCTCAGTGTGCTCAGCACTCTGTCGCCTGCGTGCTTCCACTCGGGATGGGCCTGCTGCTTTCACTTTTCCTTCTCATGAAAAAGTGTTTACGTGCCGCGTTGGCACCTTGTGCAACAAGTGAACACAGGCACAGCCGAAGCTACGCAGAGAAATGAAAAAAAAAACACTAACAACATTCACAGTATCACTACACATTCAGAAGTATCTTTTCAAAAGATGTTTACACCTATATTTTCTCATATACAGTTTAGCTGTACATCATTTAGGGTCCCAGGGCATTTCTGTTCTCTATAAAAGCAAACAAAGCATTTCCACACAGTTTAATGTCCCTACCTCATGTTACAAAGCCTCTTCAGTGGAAACAAACTTTTAGTGAGATTTAAAGGTGGATGAATGTAAAACAGTCCATCATCTGAACAATTGGCTTGAGTGATAAATGTAATATCTGCAAGAGGTAACTATGGCAACAGGAGAGATTGAAGTTACTGTATGACTTATTTAAAGTCAAACACAATTACAACATGCATACGTCAGCAGCCAACCGTGCCAAGGCCAAAGTGACTGTCCCACCTCATTCACCAGACGTACAGCGTCAGCCACAGATGATGCAAACTATTGTAACATTTGGGACTAAGATGCTTTTAGCAAAAATGTTAACTAATTACAGAATAAGCACTAGGCCTGTAAAAAGGATGTAAAATTGATTTGTATTTCATCACACACTTTTCCTTCCATTAATCAATGCTACACTAAACTTAAACACCATCTGGAGTGAGAAAAGATCTTAATAAACCTGAGTGGTTTTACAGAAATGCAAAAGATCAACATTTCTTTTGGCACTTGAACCGTAAAGGCCGGCGTGGAAGCAACAAAGCTCTGTATGGAATATATCAATGAATATTTACAGCCCGAGATGTCATACAATTCTTAAACATTCTAGTGTTGCAAAATAATGTATATGAATGCCTTGTGTAAACGCTACCACGGATAATGTCATCACTTCAGATGCTCTAGGTCTACGCACGTGTCTTTATCGTGGTCCTTCATCTCTAGCAGCCGGCCTTCATTTCTGAGTAAGGGCAGACTTTGCAACCTTGTACCAGATACACAAGACGTATAGCACAAGTCCATATTTGGGTCTCCGATAGTGTCCAGCTGCAAGGACTAAAAGTTTTCTGAGTAATAGCCCGAAAGCACACGGGATGCTATGGCAGCAAGCACACACGACGCCCACATCAATGGATCGGTGCACTTTAGTGAGGCTGCGGGCCCAGAGTAAACCAAGAGATGAGTTCACCCTGAGTGTGTCAGTGTTTAAACCAGGTCCGAGTTTGTATACAAGAGCAGCCTACACATAACAGTAACGTGACTGCGTCAGCGAGGGGGGAACTTTTTGCCATCGTCACAGGTTGACATCAACAACAAAAGGAAGAAGGCCTGATGGAGTAATGGGGGGTTCAGACGAGAGACAGCTGTGGTGAAGCTTTAGGGCTGGAATGGTAAGTATATGTTCCTCAAAGGCTACGACCATGAGTTTGAAAAGGACAGACGGGGACTGCTCATATCCTATTGTGAAGAATGCACTGTAACAAGAGGAGAGAGGCTTTTGTTTGATGCCACTCACTAACAGTGTAGTCACGGGCTAATGCTGCTCATGTGGTGCTCTTCAATCAATGAGAAAACACCTGCAATTACACACGGCCTGATGATGTAATCAGACATTTCAAAGCAACAATCTCTCCTTGAATAATTAAATGCTGTGCGGTTTTACGAGTTCAAACTGCCTCCAACTCACTCATCACTACTAAGTGACCATGTGCGCTCATCAATGTCTCATACATCCAGAAGCACTTAATCACTAATTACAGACTTTTAGTTTGGTTTGTGCTGGGAATTTCGAATAATACACATGATATGAACAGGTAGGGCAATTAGGGAAGAATATCGAATTGCAATGTATATTTGATTTAGATTTGTGATTTCTTGTTTTAATAATAGGGTTCTGTTCAAAGTTCATATTTTAAACACAAATTGATAAAAAGACAGAAATAGCATTAAGAACAATAAGATAATGACTAATGACTAATAAGATAGATACAAATTGCTGCCTTTGTGTTGTCCATTCAAGTTGAAATTTTGATTCGATTGTGATTTAGTCTAGTAGAACTATGAAGTGGTGTAATATATATTCATAATCATACAATATTCAAACAGGGCAGGACCTGGAAATAAAACTAGGTACATTTGAAAATAAGGTTTAAGAGAAATAAGGCATACAAAGAAAAGTTAAGGCACACAAGTTCCAAAATAAAAGTCCCATTTCGTCCAGATTCTTTCAAATTTATCCATTTCCAAGTGTTTGTGTGTAATTTATTCCATTGTATTGCATCTGTATTTCAGTTATGGTGTCGGCCCAATTCTTAGTCGTTGGTGCAGTTTGTGTCATACATTTTTTTGTGATTGCCATAACCATACAATATTTATATACAATGTTAAATAATGATCTAAAAGGAATCTTATAGATCTATAACACAATT
>NW_027315779.1:15026472-15081472 GCF_026437365.1 Eucyclogobius newberryi
TCTCTTTTATATGTTACAAAACAACAAATACTATATGCAAAGTACTTAACTAACTCTTCCAATTCAAAAATTACATTGAAATAAATAAATACAGTACATGGCACGGTTAAGAAATTACCTCTACAAAAGGCTCTTATTATCTACTTATCCACCAACTTTATAGAGTTATTAAGGCATATTGCAGTAGCTTGACCACGTTTTATATTTTGCTCTTGGCTGATCAAGAAAACATCTGGCTGTTTGGCAGAGTTTAACTTTCAATAGTTTATCATTTGGTAAATCAGAGCATACAACTATTAAATATGATCTGAGATTTTGACAATTGTTGAAAACGTTATGACACTATAAAAACTTAATTTCTTGAACTATACATAGTTCAAGAAATACTATTTTAAGAAGAAAAATAACTTATTTATTTAAATATGAGCACACAGTTAAAGGAGAGGGTCCAGAAGCAGCAGGAGATGTGCTTCAGCCCATGTGGCCTGAATGGACAAGCTCTTCAGCGCTGTGGTCCAATAGTGACTAAAATGCCAAAAGTCTTATCTTAACATACTGAGCACGTAGGGTTAGGCTCACGTGCTGTGATGTTGTTTTTTTACACACACGTTTAGGACTTATTAGGCTGTTTCGGTTGGTTGAGCATGTGCTGTCGGACAGGGGTGGCTGTGTTTAGCTTAGGGATGGGGAGTACAAGCATGTAAAGGTATGTCCATATGTGTGTGTATGTGTGGCCTGCGTGCATGTGCAAAATTGTTGTTGGTGGGCCCCAGCATGACTGCTGAGGTTGGAGCAATCATATGTTCAGCTGTGATTTCCATCAACACATTCCTGGACGCTCAGACCGTCTTTCTGTGGAGCTACACACAGCCCCCCTGAGGATGTGACCTGCAGCCTGCAGACATTGGCCTGCAGACACAGGCGCTTATCACAACACTGCAGCCTGGAGGACACCTTAATCTGAAGACACGTGGAGTCAAGCAAACTTTGACTAGTGTTGCTCTATCGCCGTGGCCGTATAGAAAAGACTGGATGATATACTACACCAACATACACAAGGCCAGCAGGTCCTACCATGCCAGACTGATTACAGGCTAGAGGTCAGACTGCATGGACAACAAATGGTCCTTGGTGTTTTAAACTGGGGGTTGGGCATGTGGCTCAAAAGATAACTCTGAAAAAGGCAGCGTTTGTTACAGAAACTATTACAAGGACATATGATATTCCAGACCACCAGGACACCCTCACTCACACATACTGTGAACTTTAGTGCATTCTGTCCTCCGGCCAGAGAATTCTAAACGCTAACAAAAAAGAATAATGCAAAACATGTTAAGAAATCTAAAATAGCTAAATCAAGTCAAAGTATAAATACATATAAAAAACAGTATTATATCTGAGCCAGGGCCATTGTTGGCCGACAAAAGCAGCGTTCACAATATCCCGTTTGCACTGGCTACTTACACAGAAAGAGGCTCCTTATCAGCTGTCAAAGAGCGCCTCTCTTTCACAGGAAAATCAAAATGACAGTGGGAATTACATTCCTCAAAAGCACATGAAAAAGGTTTAATGTAACTGCACAGAGCCCCAGTGCACAGTGGGTCGTTTCAGCCCTAGGCATCAAGTGTACATACAAGAGATTGCCTGAAAAATAGTTCTGTGGGTTAAATTAAGGTTAACGAAATGAAAAAGACACAGTGCTGTGAATGATAAAGGTGTCACATTTCTCTTCCTCGTGTATTAGGAGGATGACAGAGTAATTACCACCTGTTGGCTGTTTTAAAAATGCAGGTTGTTTTCTTTCAGGCTTCTTTGTATTGGAGCTCAGTGTGCATCTTATGACAAGTTATAGAACATTATCTGACTGTTTTAAAGGTATGAAGGTAACACCAACAGTATCTAATCACAGCTCTAGGCCATGTAGCAGTGTGTAGACACCACTCCTTGTATAATTGATATTATGTGTAAAGACGATGTAATATGTTCAAACTCGCTGATGAGTTTGAACATATTATGTGATGATTGGTGGAGGTGAGTGATGCATTCCCTTACAATGCAATGTGCCAAAGATTACAAAAGTTTAAAACTTCTGCTGAGACAGTGAAACAGTGAAGGACTCGTGTACGCCTGATAAAGAGCTCCAGAATAAACCTCATTGATCACTGAGTAGTTCTATTGGACTTCGCACGTCTGCGTGAATGTATCTCCAGCAACTTGATAGTTTCTCCTTTTTTTGGGACTATTCTATTTTCTTTTTATTCTTCCATTATTTCTAGGTCTATTGTGACTCATTTGTGGAACATGGAACAGGGCATTACTGAGCTAACTGAGCTGAACATGATTTTTCCACATGTGCCTCTCAGTCACAATCACTGCAACATGCACTGCGCTCGGAAATGTCCTTTTATTGACAGTTTGAGCGTGCCCTCCCCACTGCACATACCTCCTCTGATTCGCCCTGTCTTGCCTTCTCCCCTGAAGCATGACGGAAGTAGGCACACTGCAGTAACACAATGGAAGTTTTTTTATTGAGTGGTTAACCACATTCACAGATTTACACATACAGAAAAACACACAGACAGACATCTAGTGATCACAGCACCTGATAGGAAGCACAGTGATGCTATTGTGCGAATATCCAGGAGGAGGGATTTGAAAGATGTCAGTGATGACAGACAGATGCACAAGAACATACACATCTACAATGGGCACACACAAATGTGCAGCTATTATCAGTCAAAGGGAGTGATGTCACAATTGCGCAAAGTTTTGGGAGCTTAGTTTGTGAGAAATTTTGTCATAGCTACAAGGTATTTTATTTATAACAAAGCCTGTGTTGGAATAGTCTTGTGATACAATAAAAGACGGTTTAAACCAAACAAACCAAAGTCAGTGTGAGTACAGCCAAAACCATAATGGTCCACAAATTGTGAATATAATAATCTACAGTAGTAATGCTGTAAGTGTGAATTCACATCTTGACTTTTGCAAGAAGAACATAAGTCACTGCTACTGTCCATGGCTGCACCAGATGTTAATACTCCATAAGATCACACTTTTCATTGTACAACATGTTTTATCCATTCAGCTACTTCATCTCTGTGCCAAATTCTTCATTGCTTTGTAATTTCAGTCTTTGGCATTGTAGCTGTGGACAGGTCTGTGGGCCAGCTAAGGTCCGTACACAGTATTAAGTTTCATGTCACACTGGTCACAGTCGTTTGGCCTCCGTCAAATATTAAACAAACAGGTGCAAACACTAACCAACATTATCTGACCAATTCTGATGTATATATACATCAGAATTGTGTATATACATTATCTGATCAATTCAATATGTATATATATATATATATATATATATATATATATATATATATATATATATATATATATATATATATATATATATATATATATATATATATACATACACACATTCATTAATATCCACACAGATGTCTGTTTCACTGAACAAAAATAATTTAAAAATCCTATAATATTCTTTTGTCACAGCACTAAAACAAGCACTAAAGCAAGACTAAGCCAAAACAAAGCCAGTGTCAATCAATAACAGTAGAACAGATCATAGCAGTCGGACTGAGCCTAGTGTAGGTCTACATTTGATCACATCTGCTGCAAACCACATCTTGAACATGACAAAATCTGAACCAAGACAAAACCAGGACTAAGGTCTTGAACATACAGTAAATAGCACAACAACATCTGGTTGGCTTAGGATACAAAATAGAGCTATCGTCCTTGTTTAGTAGAAAAGCTTTGTTACTACAACCACCTGTGAAACACGCTGTCTCTGGCCTACTGTCCCCAAGCAATATGCTCCATTCCCATAGTGGGCCGAACTATCTACTGTTGCTTGGTGGGCTGGATTACCTTCACTTTATGTCCTCAACCAACACATTTTGTAAATAATGTTGTGCTACAAAAGTAAACTCAATTATAGAATGCTTCCTTACCATACAACAGACGTTTCTGTTTTTCCTCTCAAAGTCAGCTGAGACACTGTGCAGGCCACTTCAGACAGGGCCAGGTGGAGGTTTCTTGTTGCCAATAGCAGCTCCTCAAACACAAGTTCTTTGTGACTCATGTTTGCCACACAACCACCAATAATCAGGGACCAGTCTTGTATACTATTTTTCTACTGGTTATTCCAATAAAAAAAAAAAAACATCCCAGTAGCAGTGCTCTCAGCACCCACTGCAAAGCCAACACAACTTAAAAAAATAAAAGATTTTCTATTGCAGTTTTAAACATCTTCAGGACTCTTTTCAACACAATTAGGAGCTCAGACACTTACAGGCCTGTGCTCTTAAATTCCATGCACCTCCATGTACATTGTTCCGCTGATAAATGTGCGCGACACATGTGTGGACAGTTGTTCTTCATGCATGTTACCGCTGTTACATGCTTGTTTGTGATGGCTGCTTTAGATCTCTCAATTGGCACCAGAACAGTCAGAACAGCAACAACAATGCCAGTACATCTGTGCCACCTGACTTGTAGCTCAGAACGGCGAGTACTCACTGCTTTGGACGTTAACAGTGCCAGTGGAGTTGTCTTTCCCCAGCGAATTCTCCACCACGCATGTGTAATTCCCAGAATCCTCCAGTTTGGCTTTGCTGATCTGGACTCTAGAGTGTTTCCTGTGGGAGACAACACTTGCAGAGCTGAGTCAGGGGAACAAGGGCAGCAAGGAAACAGCAGCAAGTGAGAACATAAGGGACAGAGGGCAGGCGTCCACATGGCAACAAGTGCCTGCATGGGATACACTGCGCTCATTCAGCAACAGAGAGCTATGGGAAGCTCTGGGAAAATGGGAAATAGCTCAATTTACTGTAATAAGTGTACACAGTATATCTTCTAAATTAATCCAAATTAATTTAGAAGAAATGCTATGATTGAACTGATCCAGATTTGTTTTATTTTATTTGAACATGCAAAGTAACAAACCTACACATAATGAATCGAAGATCTGTGTATTCAATTGAGAATTGTTTAAATTTAAAAAAATCCTTATTTTAGCATTGCCTATGTCTAACTTATTAGTAAATATAGGGAATATGTATTAATTGAAAGTATTCTTTGTATTTGATGCAAATGTGTAAATTGTGATTTTTTTTTATTCTGTGTAAAGAACATTGAGTTGCCTGTGTGCATGAAAAGGGAAGTACAAATATAATTGACTTGACTTGACATACAACAGGTGATGGGGATATTATTGTTGGTGTTATTCCATTTGAATTACTTTTTTGCCAAGTCTTCAGTGAGGGAAGAAGTACTCAATTTTGTTACTTAAGTAAAAGTACAGATGGTTGAGCAGAAAATAACTCAAGTAAAAGTAAATGTATCACATTCAAAAATTTACTTAACTGAAAGTTATGAAGTACCTGTTTAAAATTTTACTTTAAGAGTAAAAAGTAAAAGTATTTCACAGATTTGGTGAACAAAGCACAAAATTTAGTGATTTTGTTTAAGTATTGTGTTGATCATTGGTCAACAAAGGTCGATTTGTGTTGATTTCTTAATTTTTGTTGTGAATTTTATGTGTACATTTTTGTTTACTCAAAGTTGGGTTTAGAAATCAAAGAACATAACTAAAAGAACATACTAAAATAACCCCTCAAACCATAAGTACTTTCCTCTTTTCAGTCCATTAAAAAAATATAGTGCAATATGAAGTACAGATACTTTGTCTTACATGTAGTGAAGTGAATGTAAAAAGTATCCACTGTAAAAACTACTTAAATAATGTACAGATACCTCAAGTGCAGTATTTTTAGTTTTGTACCGTACTTTGTTACTTTCCACCACTGCAAGGCATGCACTGCTGCACAATTGTCAGTTGGTGGAGCAATGCTTGAAATTATGTCACCACATACAGTAAATACATGGAGCAATAATAACCAGACAAAAAGGATTTAGACAGAGATTCTGAAAAAAGCCTTTCAATCTCAAGTTCCTGATCCAAAATGAGGGCTGTGGGTATAGAAATACACAGCAGTAATAATAATAATAAATATAGCCGCAAGCGGCAATGATCGGCCCTCGCCACGCCGCCGCCACGCCGCAAGAGGAGGGGGCGCTAACGCGCCCCAATTGTCCTTTTATTACGCCTACTGCTGAATCTGTGACGCTGTCACATCTTCTCCCCTTTGTTTTACCATCAAAAAGCTATTTTATTTTTAATTCATGGCAAAATGTGCGGCTTTGCCGCACAGACACCGTGACTCTTTGAATAAAAATGTGAATAACTTTTGACGGTCCACCCCTGAAGATGAGTCTCACCAAATTTCAGGTTAATAGGGCTGACGCCCTGGGAGGAGTTTGTGAAAGTCTAAAGTGTAAACATGTTCTGGCGATTTCCCCATTGGAATAACATGGGAGGTTTTGGTCATCGCTACGGCAACGCCATAACAATTATGACATGGGTCTCATTGACTTTTTTGATGGGGATGCTAAAATTGAGTTGTGTGTCAAATTTCATATAATTTCACAAAACTAAACATTTAACCTCAATATAAAATCTGTAGGGGGCGCTGTGGTGCCAAATTAATTTATTTCACTTCAAGTAGGTTTAGGGCAAAGAGTTTAACAACTGATTCTAATTTGACGCAATTCAGACTTTATCTGCGCAAACGGCAGAAATGTTAAATTTGGGAGATTTCTGAAATTCTAGCTAAAGTTTGCGGCTTCGCCGCTCAGAGACCGTGACAGGTATCAATGTAATTTGAATAACTTTTGATGTCCCACTCCTCAGTAGCATTTTCACCAAATTTCAGCTTTTTAGAGCCAATGCCCTGGGAGGAGTTCGTAAAAGTACGACGTTTGGAATCGAGTCATGCTTAGCCATTTTTGAACCAATATGGCCGACATGTGGTTGGGCGGACGGCGTTGCCGTAATAATATTTTTTACTTCTCTTGTCACCATCTACCTCTGCGCCAAATTTCATGATTCTACGATCAGATTTTTTTTGGGTCATTTCCCATCTCTCAATGCATTTTTGGTACATTTGGGGGCGCTGACGCGCCAATTTTTTTTAATTTTAGAAAAGGGAAATATCCAGCTTTCCTACCTCATGGTGTGGGTCCCTGGTCACTGACGGGTACTTTTGTTAATTTTGAGTGGGCTCCGCCCACTTTGTGTTTTTTGTGTGTTTTGTGCTTATATGCACGGAACATGCAAGATATGGGGAACGTATTCGTGAGCTACTTAGCGCAAATGAGTGCTTTACATGGGGATGCCGTCGTCATCCCCATGTAAAGTGCTCGTTTAGTGCGCTCTTTTGCACGGGCTTCGCCCGTTTACAACGGTAATGTTCCATTTTCCTACTACTAATTAGTATGCACGGGGCGTGCGTGAGTGAAGGAGTGCGTTAGTGAGTGTTTGGAAGTGGGCGAGCGCTTCGCGCTCGATTTCTTTCGCAGCCGTGCTTCGCACGGCCTTACGAGATTAATAGGCCTCTCGCAAGCTTGTGGCGCTCGGGCCTAATAATAATAATAATATGTTGACACCACAGCTCCGATATTAATATAAATAGTAGACATTGTGGATCACACATAACCTATTGAAGCAGTTACTTAGTCAACAATACAAATACATAAATATCTACACAACATGATTTATACTCACTGGCTGTTCTTTATTCTGACATTTTTGCTTTTCTTGAGCTCGTTGCCGTCTTTGAACCATCTGTAGATGGGGGCGGGGTTCCCTGTTGCCTCACATTTGACTGTGAGCTTGCTCCCCTCTTCCACTACTGGTGGAGTCTTCATAAGTTTTAATTTTGGTGGAGCAGCTGAAAGAAAAGAGAGACTCATGAGTAAAGACAAAATATGTACAGTGTTTGTAATTGAGCAGTTTGGTCGATTGTGTGAGAGCAGATCAAACACATCTATGGGCTGAGCTGACAAGTGTCTCTGTGACCACCAGATGTTGTCACCAGAGACACTCCACAGCTTGGGACTAATAACAGAGCCAGCAACACTGGCTCACGAAAGCAAATCTGATGAAGTAAATGGGGAGAGTTGAACAATATTCCAGTATGTGAGGCTGCCAAATTAATTCCGATCAAACCTAAATCTCAATTTGAATAGTCAAAATGAGCAAATCACGTATGCTTAAACAATTTAGACTATTCACACCAAGCACCACTTACAGGAAATGCTTGCCTTTCTGAAATATAAACCAAGTTCATAGGACAAAACCTGGTCTAAACTCGGTCAAAATAGAAAAAAAATATATATCTTAACTTAAGAAAATCATGACTAAATAATAACAGAAACACCAGTAGTGCCTCTAAAATAGTTTGAGATTTAGTTGATTTAATGTCCAAAAACAAGATTTAAGACAGAAATACAGTGATGCTAATATTTGTAAAGCATTAACATCATTCTGAGTAAGTTGATAGAGAATTGACTCAGCATCACTCATAATTAAGTGGTGTGTACAATAAATAGACACAATTTGCAACCATGTACTCTGAAGACTCAAAGCATGCATACAGTGTGAGCTGACAGCTACACATATGTTAGGGAAATATTTATTCATGGCGAGGGTCAAATAAGGTACTCACTACGATCGGTGAATTCTACATATTACAGACAATAACAGAGCCTAATGGCAGAGCAGCTAAAGCCAGCACAGATACATGAGCAAGACTATGTTTGTTCAGTAAATTACATTCATTACCCAACATGTATCTTGTTATTCTGTTCTTTTTTAATCCTCTCCTACTTTAGACCTGGCAACGGCAGCAAGTCTGCATTGGAAAAAACTAAACATTTTTTTTTGTCCATTTTTCCTTTTGCCTTGGAATGCACAACAGTGCTGAATCTGCACTTCTGCCACAAATTAGGCATTGTTTATGCACAAAGGTGTGATGTCCTCTGCAGCTACACATCAAACCCTGGTCCAAGACACTTGGCAGTAACTCACCAGAAAGAAGCCAGAGGTCATGTCTCTCAGTCCCCCTTCTTCAGTGCTACAGGCATGAAATGGACTGCTCAAACCACCCACACACATGAACTACACCATCTGGTTTTAAAATCAGCTCAAGACGTTTGTGGAGGGATGCTGATGTCATTGTGATGCTTTTAATTATGATTCTAATGAATTTATCTGTAGGAAATTTATGGAACAAACTGCATTAGCCTCATGTCCTAAATAGACGGTTTCCAGTGGACTCACAGAAAGAAAAATGTCAGATCTAAAATAGCTAACAAACTTGTATCTATGGAAAAGCAAGTATTTTTAGTTCAATGGACCCTATTTGTTCAGAACTTCTGTAGCTAAAGATAGACACTTCACTTTTATCTGCAAATTACTTCCTGGAGGAAAATGTGTGTTGTGACATTCATGGCATTTGGAAAATAAGACAAAGATGCAGATTCGCACAATGTAATCTAAATGAGCTGATTCTGAGGTTAAAATAATACTTGAACAGGATTTTACTATCCAAAAATATATAGAGAAAGGCATAAATGTAGCTTAACTGCTACTTATAATATTATATAGGCAAACATACTCTCTCTTCCAGTCAAGACCACTTAATTGTATTTAATAATAGCCTGAAGGTAGTTTGTAGTCAATCAAAACACACACAAAAATCCTTAATAGCACGTTTGTTTGATGCTCTCTAAGTGTAGTCCAAGCCAGTTCAAAGCGATGCATACAAGGCCCTGAGAGGTGTCTAATAAAAGCAGTGCATTTGATTTCCATACAATGAGCTCAGCCAGACTCAGCCCACCACCACAACATCGCTGGAGGGTCATCATGGGAGATCAAGAATTAAGTTGTTGCACCATGAGGGAAAAAAAACAAATGCTCTGCCTGGACACAGGTCTGTCCTGGCCAAGCGAATTAACTATGTGTTATACTTGTCTAGCAATAAGACAACCCAGGCTGCTCCAGTTATTAGCCCACTGAGACTTAATTGTACAACAAACACGCTGCTCTATCTATGTTCACTATGTTCTACAGATTGGGCTTAAACTACTAGCTATAACACAGCAAGACTAAACGTGGTTATTTTAATTGTGACTGATAAAACTTAGCGCCCAAGTATTGTCCTTTTCCATGATAACAGTGGAAAATGTGTCCGACAGCACAGATAAACTACTGCCTCAACAACAGCCAATTCAGTCTATTTGTAGCAAAAGGGCAGCTGCTATTTATATGGACAATAAAAATACATTTGATAATAGCGGCCTATTCAGCTCAAGCTTTCTGTAAGAGTTGGAAAACGTGTCCCAGGAAGAGTTCAGCAACAATATGGCTAAATGAATTAACACTCTCCTACTCACATTATTGAGCTAACCTTTCTGTTTCTCTCCCAGCAGCTTAAAGAAGGAATCCGAGGCATGCCTTTGTATTTCCCTCCTAGACAAAGTATCCCTGATTACACCGGTGTTATGTCACTTTGCTGCACGTTGTCAGAAGACAAATTACATGGTGAGACAGCCAGAGAAATGGCTTTTGCATGTGGGAATGGGCTTCAGACATTGCACAGCAGTAACTGTAACACAACATCTGTTCAAAGAGATCATTTCAACAGCCTCCCACTGAACGCAACACACTTTCTCTAAACAATTAGCATCAGTCCTTTGTTTCTGACTGAAACTCTAGAATGGAATTTTAATTACTTAAGCCTTTTGACTGAAATGTGATCTACAGCAATCATTTTACTGCAGATTTAGAGTAAGGGTTTCATTCTATTGAAATACAAATAAATAGTCAGTGAAACAATGATTTCCTTTTCTAATAATTGTACAGAATCAGATCTGGAAGAACAAAAAAATAGACTTCTATTAGACAATGTTGTTTGGTCACTATTTCAAAAATCATGAATCAATAATCGAGAAATCATGATGTTTCTGCAACAATAATTGTAACACAAACATTAAAATTGTGACCTATCTTGAAATTATATTGAGCTTGACAAGTTTGTCAAGCATCTCAATTAACTCATTTTTCTGTCACTCCCACACTCTGTAAGTTACATAAAGTCACAGCTGCCTTGGGGCTGACAGGAACCATTGCTGCCAATGTGTGCCAACGGCCTCCACAACCAGCCGAAACTCGCAAAAGGGTTGTCAAAAAATAAATCGGATACTTAGATATTACTCAGTACTAAACATATGGATACTAGATACTCATTTGAAAAGTCAATACTGATCAAATTAGACCTTTTTTGAATAGTTATAATGTTCTGAATCGGAATAAGAACAAGTTAGACAGCATTTTAATATTAAATAAACTATTATTTTGTGTTGAAAATTACAGTGGTTTTATTTATTTTGTAGTATTGGCATCAATTTAGTGTGTTTTCCATATCAAAATCAAGTTTGAAATGTCAGTATTATGACAATAACTCACACTACATTCCCAAAAGCAAATTAGATTAAGTGTTTTGCCCTGAAACATAATGGTATTTCTTTAATTATTCATTGTTTATTTGGTGGGGACAGTGCATGTTGATGAACTTACATGACACACGCCTGATTGTGACCATGGGTTAAGTTCCATCCATTGTCCCACATTCATGCCCACAACACTCTCATTCATAGACACTGGAGACAAAGTGGGAGAAGTGTCTTGCCCAAGGACATAACAGCACTGTGTCGCCTGGCAGTCCAGCGATCTCCCATCCAAGTGCTTACCAGGCCCATCCCTGCTTAGCGTCCAACATCTCTAGAAGTTGGTATGGCCACTTCTAATGTAATTAAAGGCGGTATGGACGATTTTTCGGCGATTTGAGAACGCAGGCGGAAGTGCACATGCGCACTCGCCCGTGCGGACTGATACAACACACACGTGCGTTTGTTTATTAGTGCGACGGAGCGCATCTCTCGTCTCCCGTAGATTTCTGTCCACTTCTGCGTCAGCTCGAACTGTCTTTCTCCGTCTTCATTTTGCCCCGTACACTGAGGGAACTATATTATGATAGATCCATGCGCTTAGACACGCGGAAACGTGGGGATGAACCGCACGCGGCTGCAGGTGAGTGGTAAGTGCATTTTATGATTGATACGTGGCAGGACAAATGATTTATCCATGCCACGAGGAAATATGATAAAAAAAATTGCTGAAAAAAATCGTCCATACCACCTTTAAGTTAAATGATCATGGAATCGCACCAAGTCAAGTCCCAACAACCAACTGCCACTGTCTTCCATAAGATATTAACAAAAAACATCCATTCATCCATCTGTCTTCTTCCGCGGGGGCAGCAGTCTAAGCAGGGACTCCCAGACTTCCTCTCCCCAGACACTTCCTCCAACTCCTCTGGGGGGATCCCGGGGCGTTCCCAGGCCAGTCCCTCCAGTTTAACAAAAAACATGCAAATGATAAATGCAAATGTGGGCATTTCCTGATAATGCCCTTGACAAAACACAGCTGAGTAGATTCAGTAATTTGATTCTATTTCAGTGCCTGGGCAGTTATGGTTTCTTGAACATTTTTGTCTTTTTTGCAGCAAATAACATTAATAGTGAGCTAAATTAAACCAAAATGAATCCTTGAAATAAAAGAGAAAGGATTCTTATTCAGCAGAGGATCGACAAACTTCCTTGTATGAAAACGAAATAAAACTTTGCTCAAACACCACCCTCTGTGAATACACATGATGCCTTCTTAGACCTTCTGTCTGTTACATTAAAACTGGAAAAAGATCAAAACATGTTTTTGTTAAGAGAGATCTTTAAAAAAAAAGAATGAATGAATGATTATGAAAAGAGAACTTTCAAGTCTGTGCAGCAGAAGCTTGAAATGTAAAAAGGATTTCCAGGTCATGTTTATGAATGGGAAGTGAAATGAGTTGGGAAAAAATAAATAATAATAAAAAAAATCCAGATGGTCTGTATTTTCCGCCACTTTCCTAATTATATATACATATATTTTGTTAATTTCAACTTTGTGTAAGAAAGTGAATAGAGAATAGTTTAGCTTTTAATTGTGCAACACCCTTCATAAGTCTTGATAAAGTAATATTTGACAATAAAAGGAAAAAAAAACTTGCTCAAGGTAAGGGTTGCTATGTAGAAAAAAGATTCAGTTGTAGTCATATGAACACTGTTTTTTTTAAAAACAAAACATTTTGACTCTCATCCAAGAGTCATTCTCAATCTGTCAATCGAGACTGGTAACTCCTATTTATCCTTCTCTGTGTAAGCCCTGCCCACAGGGCGGGACCTGCTGATGATGGGTGTTTACAGTTTCACTCAGACTGCTCTTCTTGGTATCCTAGCAACCCTGTAATGCACTGTTAAAATCCTCTTGTAAAGTGACTTTTGCTCCCTCATCACTGAGTACATGAATAGCATCAGAATGGCCAGGGCTTCAAAACACTATTATATATGACCAGGAGGTTGAGACTTAAACCTCCATGTCTGTTTAAAGAAAAAAAGAAGAAGTTTTTTTTAACAAAAATTGCCTCCTTAACTCCGGAAGAATGAGGGATTACACCAACTAAGGGTTGCTATGTTGTTTTCTTGTCAAACTTGAAATGTGCCTTTAATGTTGTGTCTAACTATTTAAATAAGTTCAGTACAAAAGAATGTGTCCAAGCATGCACAGAAAGCTCTGCAGCAACATTGCAAAACATTTTGGTGATGAATAATTTAAGGTAAGATATTTTTAATTACAAAGGTGTGGTAGGAGATAGAGCATGATGAGGAGCATCTGGCATGAAAAAGAAAAATCCAACTCTTCACTTAAGGAACTAATCATTACCACCCTCAGTTAGTCCGCACGCAATCGCGCCAAACAGACATGAACTTGTCCTGTTTTTTTAAGACAAACAACAAGATGGGCCCTTTTAATTTTATGAATTACACAGGATGAAGGGAACAGGGAAATATTGTATGTCAGACACATTGTAATTGTGAATGTGATTTCCCATGTCTTAATAGGATTAGTGCTGCAGTCCTTAAGTCTAGTGGTTCTCAACCTGGGCTATGAATGCCAACAGTAGGTATTATGGAGGTTGGGACAGAAAAAGGGCTTTAGTCGAATTATCAGTCGATGGTGTCTTAGTCGAGCAAATTTGTAAATAATTTGAATGAATTAAAACAATTTTTGTGAAATAATAAGTGTTATGTGCACAACAACAAAAAATACAATACTTGTACAAAGGTAGATCTATTTACTATGTACTATTTATCAGTCTCTGTGTATATGTTTTTGTACAAGATACAAATATTTCTGAGAGCTTTTGCCAGTATCATGCCCTGTCGACCAAGAAATTCGTCCATCGACAACAGCATTGTTAGGATTCGGTTGCAATTGCACGTTTTTAAACGCGTCCAGTCCAGGAGCAGTAATATTTGAGAGAAGACTGGAATGTATGTATATTGAGACTTTTTACATCTTTAAAATACATATATATTTTAACCAAATAAAAGTTCAAATATGGTGAAAATATTTACAAAATGTATTATTGGAAAAAGGATTTTTTTTTATTTATTTTTTAACTTTAGATTTAATAATGCCTCTGTCTTTATAGTAAAAGGTCTTTTTGAATGTGTGCTTGAGTCTGTATAGTCCAGAAAACAATTATCAAAACATGATTATTTTTTATAGTTGACACTTGTCAATTAATTGTTTCTGCCCTAATTGTCACTTTAAAATTGCAGCATTTTCTATTTGCTGATTGTGACTTTGAAATAGTAATGTTTATTCAATTACAATGAATCTTGCAGGTTTACTTTTCTTTTCTTTCTTTTCTGTTCTTTCTTTTTTTAAGCAAAAGACATTCTTTCACTTTCTTTCCTCTGTGCATCTCCTTCCGCAGCATTTACAGGGTATACAAAGACCTGGGTCATTCTAACCTAAGGCCATTTTCATTACAAAATCCTGCAACATATTTTTAAGCGTGTCAACTTACAGCCACAATGCACAAAGCGATCAAAAGATATTAAGAGTCAGAGGGAAATCATCAGCTAACACTGACGAAAGCCCTGTTCCCTTAAATCAACATGATGAACTACTTTATGGTCATGGTGTAAAAGACGCTGAGAATCACTTGCTGAGAGGTAATCCCTTTGAATTTATTTGTAATAGTTGGTGCTCAGTAAAAAACAGTACTATCCTTCATTTTGCCTTTTTGCGAAGAGTGGCAGTGATGGTTGACTGATACAGGGCGCCAAACGAACCACAGTTTAATGCTCATGGGCAAAATTACATACAATTACTTTTTGACACACCCATTAACCAAGGCGCGTTACATACATCATTGTGATACTGAAGTAATGAAGCGAAACAATCAAAACATTGCCCACTTAAGTTTGACAGTCTTTCACGAAATGCAGCCAACACTATTAAACAAAGAACAAACGTGATAAATAGGCTGAAAATAGCATGAGCTGAAAGGAAATATTTCATCCATGGCCTGAAAACCTTTGCATCCAGAGCAGGACTTTTCAGTCATCTCTAAGTATTCCATATGAACCACCGTTAAAATGTTCATTATGTGACTGTTCAAGTGAAGGTCTGTTGCCTTTTTGCCTCCATGCAGATGTTTGCTTTGCTCGGAATGTTCCACACTATGGCGTTAAACTTATATGTCTCATTTATTGAATTGCAGATCTTTTTATTGCAAAAAACATGCATCCTTACGGTGAGCGAGGTGACCTCTCCACAGAACTGACCTGTAACTTGATCTGATCATGCCACCTGCTTGTCTCCAGGGAGATAGATATGTTCAGTGCCATACTGTGGAACATTGCAGGTAAATCTATAACATCTTAATGGAGAGGAACAGGAAGTTGTTTATTCCCCAGGTTATTTTAGTTGCTGATTTCCGTTACTGGCGACTTTTAAAATTAGAAATTGTATCCAATTCCCTGTACAATAAAAAAATAAAAAAACTTTTTTGTCCATCTATCCATCCATCCATCCATTTTCTACCGCTTGTTCCCTTTCGGGGTCACGGGTGACTGGAGCCTATCCCAGTGACTTCGGGCCTTAGGCGGGGTACATCCTGGACAGGGGCCAACTCGTCGCAGGGCCAACACACATTTTGTGTTAAATGAAAATTATTTAATGTATGTATTGCTCTTGTTCATGAAATTCATATTGAAATCCATTTTTATTTGTTAACAACAAAAGTAAATTGAACTGAAAACTGAAAATTGTGATGGATCAATATTAAATATATTTGATAAATCATCCAGCTATAGTCATGGAATGCATCAGGATTTGGTTTTATACGTGAGAAAATCTGATCTCAATGTGTTTATCACATTTAGAAAATAAATAAACTGAACCTCATTTACCACCGCTGGCACTTAGGATCTTTGGCAGTTCTGTTTTTGTTTTTTTACACTGAACACTGTCATTTTAGTAAGATTCAGCATTATTTATGCTTCAGTCAGAATTAAGATCTGATTTATACCTGCTTAAGTCGCAATTTTAATGCTTAGTTTTGATCTAGTCCTTATAGAACTGGTTATAGCCAGATATTGTATGAGGTTAAGTAAAAAGTTTGCAAACAACTGAACTAAAAACATTTCTCTCGCAAGGACCTCGACCCCTGCTACGATGCAAAGTGTTTATTGGCATGAGAGAAACATGAACGCGAGTCTACAGAATGCCGTTTTGGGCCTTCTGGCTATGAGGGCTGTAGGCTCCCAGGCCTCGATACCCCCATCTAGAACATAAATAAGAATAATTAGAATGATTAAAAGAAGGTGGGAGGGAGGGGCACGAAGTCATGAAGACTGACGTGAGTGACCTGGATGCTTAAATAATGTAGTCGCAGGAAGTGACATGAAAGGGGTGTGGTCCTGCTCCCGAATTTAAGGTAACAAACTTATCTTAATTCCAATATAGTACCCTACCCAACAACACAATAGTTAAACAAGCATGACAATTTGTTCTTTTTGTGTCTTATCTTAGTACTGTCTTAAAAGTTCTGAAGCTTTGGCCGATCCATATATGTTCATCTAAAAACATTTAGGGATCTACAAAGCTGCCAATAAACAAATGTTGTTGCTAGGAAATGCTCCTAAAAGGAAGAATCAGCACATCCGTTTTGTCCAACACTGAAAAAATTCTAGAGAAATAGTTTGCATAACAAATTAAAATGTATGCAAATAGATGCAAGTTACTTTAGAAGATGTTCAAAGTTGAGAGTTATGAGATGTGGACAGGTCACTTCCGCCTCAGAAGGGAGTTTCTGTCTCTGCCTGGACATTAAATGAGGACCGTTTCTCTCTTTCGAGGGTAAAATCAGATTGCCTATGTTCAAAAAGGAACTGGAAAATTACATAAACCATGATTAGTAATTTTTCACAGTAATAGATAAGATTTTGGAAGCAGCAATATCTGATTCAAATGCACTCTCAACTCAACACGCCAACAATAATGATCTAAATAGGTCTAGTTAAATAGTCAAATTAAAGAAAAGAAAAATAGATACATTGAATGGTCCAAATGTCTCCCTATGTCGCTAAAATGAAACGACAAGACAGTTTCTAGGAAAGATAATGTATTTTTCAGTTTTATTACTATTTATCTTGTTGAGAAGCAGTGTTTCTACAATAACACCAGCAAACCTGTGTCAAGGATCATAAGTAGTTGGCAACATCTAAATCTGAGTAATGAAGAGATGCCATGTCTAAAGTCTTCCCAGAGCCTTAAGGTTCCACTGACAAGCTGTGAGTTAGCATTAGTGTAAGGATCACACATGTGCACGTCTTCATTTGGAACTACTTTACAAGGAGGAATTTGAGAATAAACTTTACCAATTTAACTACTGTATTTAAGTTCTATGTCAAAAATGTTTATTTTCATTAAGCCTACTTGAGGAACGGTAACATGTTAGACAACAGGAATGAAAGAAAGTGCATTTCGCTCTCACATGATGTCAATAACTGTGAATAATCATTAACTCATGATGTTTCATCTCACATAAATTGCAACATTATCATTTTATACCTTGGCATCCCTAAATTATGTATAATGTCAAAAATCCTGGTTCATGAGTTTAGCAGAGTTTACTGAATAATTTGAGATAACAAATTAGCAGCTAGTCCTTTTTTAAGTAATTGAGAATGTATTGAAGTGTTCATTGACATAAAACCTAGATTACTATCACAATGAGTGGTGTGAATGGTGAATATTCAGGGTACAAAATGGCTCCCAAGATGAAGTGTAAGATTTTAACTTCTGTATCTGATTTCTCACTATAAACGTAGAGCCACATAATGAAAATGCTACTTTTGTCCTTAACGTGTGAGTGGAGTGGGGGCAGGGCTTCCCCATGACCTCAGGTCAAACTACAGTGACACGCTGCAGCATGTAGAGACCAACACTTAGCAAGCATATTACACTGCTCAGGACGGGCTGCCCATGCTATCCTAAAGTACCTCACAAAAACACACACACACTAGTTCAAGATAAGCACAAAAAGCTCAATAAAAATAATGTTCCTGACTAGTAAAGATTTCTAAAATTGCTTGCATACATACATTTCTGACAACTAGTCTCAATACATTTAATTTAACAAAATGTTTGTCGAAATACAAACATTTTAAACTATTTACATCTCTCCAACAGCTCCTGAGCCATGCTGGTCAAAGAGGTCTACAGTTTGTCTTGCAGATTGTGAACATAAATCATTGTTATTATTGTGTGACTTCTGTGTTGCCAAAAGCAGAATCCTCCACATGCTGTCCGCATCAGGAAACCAATCCATGTGACAACCTGGCGGCAAGCTTTGACAAGCCAAGGGGATTCTTAGTTCCGCACTTAGTTACCGTTCATAACACATTTAAAAGAAATAACTTCCACGCTCACTTACATGATGTGTACAGAATAAACCAGTAGTAACCGATTGACATTTACCTGCTGTGGGATTCACTTCCTTTCCCCTCAGTCCCGTCTTTGCCCCCTTCTTCTTTCCTTTCCTCTTCTTAATCTCTGACATGTTGTCAGACAAAAGTAAATCCTCTCAGGAACAAAATGTGATTAAAAATGGTATTCCTATAGGAAACTTGTGGCAAGTGGGCACCACCAAACTCTGAGGCGGTTTGAGTGTCTCTCCTCCTTTATAGACTCAATCAAGTACAGCGAGGAACCACCTCCTCACAGCAGGGCAGACGCAGAGAGGGAGGAGGGAGCCGGCCGGGAGGGAGAGGGAGAGAAGAAGGTAGTGCTCAGGAAATGACAAGGGGAAAAGTGAGAGAATATACAGAGAGGGAGCGAGCAAAGGAGGCATTTCCCATTGCTTGGATGCAATCAACTGTTCCCTCTGTGGATCTATCAGATAAGCAGAGGCTCTTCCAGGCCCTGCAGTCCTGCTCCGGACTGACACTGACCAGTCCTGCGGAAATATACACAAAACGGCTGAGTTAGCCAACTGAAGCTCCATTTCAACAGTTGTCTCCGAGACCTCTACCCTCCAGCATCTTCTGCCTCGTAATGACCCCACAAATTGCAGTGAGACCAGTTAAGCTGTCCCCTCTGCCTCACTGACCCCACCCAGAAAGTGCAGGCAGAGACCTGCCTTCCAGGTGGATGATGGGCTCCCAAAACTGTTCACATCTGGTTTAAATTAGCTGAGCACTGATTCTGGAGATGTGAGTAAAATGGTTGTGAGTGAAGCTTTGGCTTCACATTTGTATCTCTTGACAGTCAGCTCCCTAAAATGACACTCACCCGTCTGGTCTCTCCACAGCTCCCCTTCCTCCACTCTCTCTCATCGAGCCCTCCAAGAACTACAAGCATGTCCCAGCTCGCCTCTGGCTGCATCTTTCATACCCCGTCACTCTGTCTGCAGGGCACTGCTCTATGGATTTAACTGAACTTATTAACTTAAGATTTTATCTGGAGGAAATGCTACATATATGACATTAGATCCTGGACCTTTGCCATTAAGTCAAAAATGTTTATTTTTCTTTGCAGATTGTAAGAGAGCCTGGATCACTTTCTAGACTAAGTTAATTTATGTTACTGTTTATTTTAAACTTAAAGTAAATATACATTTTGACAAGACCTATCAAAGCTAAATGCAAAATCCAGAAATGTCAGTACAGTGAGGTTTTTATCATGTAGTCTTATTGTAGCGGTTACATTAATACTGAATAAAATAAACAAACAAAATGTTTAGATTAATGTTAATAAAGATCAACAAGAATATACAACAGTTTCAATTTTACTCACAAAGCGCCATGTTTGTATTCACACAAACAGATCATACATTTCTCTGACATCTGCCAGTCCATCATTTCCTATAGCAGGTCCTATAGCCAGTAATGTATAGGAAAAGAGTGTAGAGGCTTGTAAGGCTAGTTAGTGAATTGAATACAGTGAAAACAGGCAGTTTAAGAAAGGTTTTCAGCTGGTCATCTGAAATACTTTTACTGCCCATCTGAAGAATATATTGCTTTTGAATTACCTACTTAACCATAATTTATGCTGAACATTACATTATATTAACATTACAGTAAATGTTTCTACTGTGCAAAATGGGTTAACCAACCAGTAGTTTACTCAGCACTCAGAGTTACTCTCGGACAGTTTTACAGAACAAAAGCTCCATGAGTCATGAGCGAGGCCATCAGAGAGCTCAGAGAGAACACATGTAGTCTCGGGTGGGGGCAGTGAGGGGCAGCAGCAGACGGGTCATGTCTTAACAGGTCAGTGTACTTTCTATGTAAGCAGAAAGAGTAAAGGTCAGACAAGGGTCAATCAGGTCTGGTGCACTGCGATCTCTACGACAAACGTAATAATTACTCTCTACTCCAGGCCTCGCAGTGGTTGTTCTTGATGAGTTAATCTGTCACCACAGAAAACTGACAACTTTCAGGGGCAAGAGAGCCAGAGTCAGAGAGCCACACTCACTTCCTCCTCCACTCGACAGCAAGATGAGACTTGTTCCCCGAGCTTCGTGTGTTAGTGGGTGGGCAAGTGCTTTATGGATGTGTCAGAGAATTAACTATATGTTACGTCAGGCCATAAGAAATCTGAGTTTCGGGATGATTTAGCCACCTTGGTGCTTGCTACACTTGTTATACAAAAAGTACATGAGTTTTGACATGAGATGACGTGACATGAGACAACAAATCTCTTTACCTGGAGAGTGCCTGCAAAACCTGTGCTTTGGAAACAAACTCTACCCAGTCAGTGATTGAAGCTGGATCCTCTTGCAGTTGTGAGAGCGCTAACCAATATAACCACTGTGCCATCTTTAAGAATAAAAAGATGTATTGAGACAATTAAAAAAAAAAAAAAAAAACAGTTTTGAAAAATAACTATTGTTTTGCCTTACCAAGAAGTCAGACTTAAATTGCACACAAAAGTATATTCCATTAAATATGTTGAAGGATAAGCAAATGTAAACACCTTTTTGACTCGAAAGCATCTGTTGTTTTTCAACAGCCATGTTTGGATTGCCGTGTGGGGGCAGCGAGCATGCTGGATCAGTGTAGGAGGAGCTGCACTTGAACGAATCCCCAAAAATGAAGCCAAACCTCCAAACTTGAGTTCATAGATCCTCTCCGTGCTCTCCTCATAAATGCTTCACAGGTCCCATCTCCGCCTGCCTCCTGAGCTCCCCGAGCAGAAAAGACATTGTGTATGATGGAGTAGTCACACCAGCATACCTGCACATCATCACAGTGATACAGCTGCCCTTTCACAGGCACCAACGTTTACCTTTTCAGACATAATGGCCTTAAACAGCCATTAGCTTATGTTGTTTAGATCTATGGGCCTTTTTTTGTGGCAGAGAAGTGCATCTGGGTGATGGGCTTCAAGTTGTCTGTGCTTTTAAACATGTCTGTTGTTTTTACTTTAAGACATGAGACATGGGCAGGGGGCAACGACGAGGACAAAACCTATACAAATGTAAAAGGATTCATGAATAAGGAAGATAACAAGCACAAATGAAATGTAGGGAAGGAGGCTGTAGAAAGAGTTGACAGAGAACAGCCCCATCTACTGATATCGAGGAATCTGCGTCCTCAGCTGCCCCACTATGTTGTTAAAACCACAGAGGGAGGGGAGGCCTTTTGACAAATCAAATGTCTTCTCTTTCAACAGATAAAACACTTTCATATTCCATACTGATAAATACAGTATGTTCTTTCTGACATGCACAGTAATTGTCAGAAACACTAACTGACATGCATAGACTTCCAACTGTCCTGTGAAAGACAAATTTAGAAACTTCTGTGGTATAGTGTGTGCGTGTGAAGCCCTAGAGTTACATGACTAATCAATGGCAGTGACATCTGGAGGCCTCTGGAAGGGGCTTTTTCTCAAGGTCAACTGTGCCAAGGTCAAATGAGATCCCAAATCTGAGTGTTACTAACAGCTCTGCTCAGCAACAGCTGGGCCCAGGATCGCGGTGTTACGGCAGTTTCCTGTAAACAATGATCAAGTAAAGAGTAACCAGGCAATAACTTGAAGCAGAAACAGAGTCTCTCGGTCTCTCTCAAAAGGTGGAAGTTTATTCACGTGCACAGTGGATAAACACCCTCACTTTCCCTAAGACAAGGTCGTTCTGTCCCTACCTAACTTTACAAGTTACAAAGTACACCTTTTATAGGTGGTAACAAACATAACATAATCACAACCCAAATCAGCTCAAAAAGAGATAGACCAGACTATCACGTCCGTGACGGTTCCAGCTCTCTCTTCAGAGGTTTAATCTAAGACCATTTCCACACTGAATCCGGTCCTGACGCATTAATTGATGATTAAGAGGCGCCGGACAGTAGATATTCAGTATAATCAGGACCTCATATTCTTATCCCATCTGCACACAGGAGAACAACAAAGATATTAATTCCGTGACATGTCATGGCCTAAAACAACATTAGAATGACATGACATGACCCATTTTCTGCCATTACAGCGGCTAGAAAAAGCCCATTGCACATTGCCTGCTTTATTTACTCTGCTTGAAGTGCATTGATCTAAAATCATGCTTGGTAATGGTATTATACCATCTTCGAAAAACATAACATAATAAGCAAGGTAGAATCTAAGTCTTAGACAAGAAAGTTATCCTGGACAGGTCTCTTTGACGTTTCCGCAGCACATAGCTATCACCATGGCAACCTGTCTTAAGGGTAGCAACTGGAGTATGAGAGAGATGCAGAAAGGCAGGCTAAGGATGAGAAGCTGAGACTGTGAGCACTAACATGTGTGAACTACAGTAAGTGAAAGAGACAGGTTTGCCGTGGCACTCTATAAAAGGTACGACCAGAAGTGGACCTGAGCCAAGCCTGCTGGGAAACACTGCAGCATCTCTGAGACAAAGATGACAAACACCAGTACCAGTACTGAGCATGCTCCCCTCTCAAGGCCACGGACAAAATGAAATGAAAGCTTTTGGAGCTTGTTTTACACTATTTTCTACATTAGTGTCTAGTCAATACGCATACTTTAACTCATGCAGTGGGTTGAAGTTTTCCTTTTTCATGCACATTTACGTGACAGGTTTGATTGGGGTTGAGAAACAAGGGATGAGAGCATAGCAACTCATCAGCCAATGGGGCATGATACTGCAATAACAGGCCAGCTGTGAGGAAGCCTTGCTGACATCAGTTAGGCTATGCGTCTTCTTCATCTGGTCGTGTTCCAGAACAACCCTTGTAAAGGACAGCTATACATTTGTGTCAGACCTGCAATTAGGTTTGCCTTGATTTATTTTTTTTACTCTTTATATTGGCTCCTGAAGCAGACAGACAAACACACCCACTCAGAGACACAATTGCAGGATTTTGTTCACAGATGCCTTACACTGTCATCAGTCATCAATTGTGGGAAAGTAGACATTTTGATTAAATGTATGACAAAATAATGTTGTCTTGTACGGTGTCTAAGTTTTTATAGCTAAACAAAAAAACACTGTTACTTTATCTGTACATTTCTTTCCACTAGTAAAACACAGTAGTATCAGTGTGTGCTTTAGTAAACTACATATACCGTAGGGACTGTATCTCATCACAATAGAACAAGTGGCATATTGCTAAAAAGCTGAAATAGCACAAATATTTAATGACAGATGCCGTTGGAGCACGACTTGAATCATCCTCTTAAACAAAAATGCTGCTCCATCTTCTTGAGACCGTCTGATTGAATCCTGTGGCGTATTGCTTGGTTTTATTTTTCTGTCTTTGCTGGTTGTGTCTCGGGACAGATAAAGAGGTCTGTGTGACTGGGAGCAGATTGACTTTAAGATAGAGAATGAATCAAATCTGGTCCACCTCCTCATGCAGCTCTCACCCGATGAATAGACAGTGTCCCACATGCTCTCACAGTTTCTCAAACACACACCCACATACAACCAGGGCATCACACAAACACATAGTATGTGAAACAACAACATGCACTCCAGTTAAGTGTCCCAAGGCCCACCAGTTTACACTGTCACCCTGCAGTACAAACAACACGCAGGTGCATCACTGTCTAAATACATGAGAAACATGAAGCTGCAACTCTTTCAACTTGACCTTTTCCACATAAAGCACAAACATATCCCCCGTCAAGGCTTATGTTAGTACTCTAGTATACAAACACCCAATGCTGTTGCATTACGTACATTGTGCTTAGAAATAACACAAAACAACCTGGCTGACGTTTTCATCTTCCTGTCTGTACTTGAACATGATGACGACATACTTTAACTTTATCTACATGAGATTCAAGATAATTTGGCATGCCAGGTACGCCCCATGACTGCATGAAAAAAATGTATATATAAAAAATATAAGGGAAATTTGATTCAGAGGCAGTGAATAAATACATATTTACATAAAGGGAAACATGGAAAGGTTGTGGTCTTATCAGAAATCCATCCCCCTCCAAAAACATCCATGCATCCGCTGTCTGCTCTGCATTCTTCACATCAAATCAAATTCCTTTGGTGCTCTGCTCTTGTACTTTATCTCCAGAATGTGCTTTTAGAGCAGCACAAACATGTCACTGTGGGGACACTTCCAGAGCCTCACAATCCAGTCATTTGCATTTATTTCCTTGGCCACTGAGGTCTGAGGTTTATCAAAACTCTCTCTTATCTTTTTGTTTGTTTTGCACAAAGGTTTCCTGGAAAACAGGCCACTGCGCATGTGCTAGCTGAGATCATGCTTTGGCGGTAAAAGCCAATACCAAGGTGGTTTCAAATTGAGTGAGCTTGATGAGCATAGCCCCTTCAGACTCTGCCAGGATGGGTGCAGTTCTGGCACACAAAATGGGCTGAAAGGAAGCCAGGACAGTGATTGGGTCATCTCTGAGTGACAAGATGACCACAAAGCCCGCAAAACACTCTCCACCCATTATTAGGAACTAGCTTAGTCTAAGAAGGAGGTGAAAACTAGCTAAACCTGTAATGGGCCAAAATGGGAAATAGCAATGTAAAAAGATTAGTGGCTGAGAAGCAGCACCAATGCTCCAGCTAAAAATCTAATAGTTGAATTTATGCCAACACCGTCTTACTGTTGCTCAAATACCATGTAGTGAAAAAATGTGGATAGAAATACCAGGACCAGGGAGCACCAGCTAAGGCCATTCCACCCACCACAGGGCACAGTCAATTTTGTCAAATCATGTGTTTAAAAACAGATTTTTTATTGGTTTGTTTTTTTTATTAGGAGTTTCCGAATACTTGCTTTCTAAGTCTAATATCAGGAAATTAAAAATAAGTTGAAAAGAAACATGCCTGGACTTAAAATTGCAAATGTACACATCCCAACAGATGTGATGGAGAAAAAAACGGCAGAGAGGCCACAAGGCTCACACTACAGGGACTTTCTGTAACACTGATCTAACTGGCTTTTACAAGTACAAGAGCCCACTGTGAGGAATGTTGGTTTCTCATTTAGAGAAAAACACCCCCAGAGTTAAGGGGTATCAATATCACAAGGGAGAGATATTCCTCTTGCTCTTTTGTCTGCATTTGCTGCAGTGAGGTGATGGTTAGTGTGCTGGCCTGTGGGCCAGCTGGGACACATCTCAGTTCACCCATTCACACACACACTTACATATACACATACTGTGAGGCTTGCTCTACTCTGCTCACTATCTTTCAACAACAAGCTGAGCAGGGACCAGACGGAAAGAGGTCCTATTTGTGCAGGAAGATAAATACACTTCTGCACCAAGTCCTGTCCCCTCCAGATTAGAACCACACAATAATGAGCAGAGCACTTCTGGAAAGACACAAGAGAGCTTGTCTAAAGAATAGAGTTACAGTCAACTTCCAAAACATGCAAGGACTAGCAGGCACACTTACTATTTTCCACTATCATATTCATTAAGTGTGTTAGGGATAGGGGTGGGAATTATAAACACGACAAGACACTCACGATATAGTTCATGGCACTGGCAGGTATAACATGAGACTAAGAGACGGTTTGTCTGTGTTGACAACATGTGTATAAAATTACTTGTGATAAACACATTTTAGTCTTTCATGTCCAACACATTGAATGACAATAAAATAGCCTCAGTTAATGTCAAGAGCTCTCTACGACTTGCTTCTTGATATAACATGGCGGTTTTAAACGTTCTTTACTCTTAAAGTTTGATTTGACTTAACTAGAACAGTCGTAGATGATAATATGCACTTACTATTAAGTATAGGATTGAACTTGTTTCTGAATTATTCCCACAGTTTTGACTACACCACAGGTGTGTGAAGCAGACAGCATGGAGTCAGTGTGGGAGTCACACATCAAGTGGTCATGAATAAGAGCACACTTATACATAGTGTAAATAAAAGTGTTTACTCTCATGTGAGTCAGCAATGTCATAATCAGCTTTATGCACTCCTCCTAATGTTCAATTCCCAGACCACAGAATTAGGCAATCAATCTCATTGCTGCTTCCAATGCATGCTTTCTCAATACCACAGTGCTGAAGCCCCCTTTACTGGTACATAGTGGTACTGATTCTCTGTTTGTCTGCTTTCAGTGCACAAGCCATTCCAATGGGTATAAAGTCTTTTCATGTTAAGACACACATCAATCCACACCTACAACATACCTGAGGAAACAAACCTTCTCTCAGAAAATGTGCTGTGTGTGTGGGACGAACATGGCCGGACACGTCCCGTAAAAAAAGACACCGGGAGGCGCCCAGCAGGAGTGCCGGCAGCCCCTCTTTTCAACACTCCGGCTGTACACAAACACATTTGCCCTTCCCATGGTCCTTTTGTTCCCTATCATTTTGTTGAAGTTCCTGTCATGGACACTGTCAGCTTCTATAGGCTAATACAGTTATTCTACTCTTGGATACTCACGCCAATGCATTATTAACTAATCGCTATAGAAATTCATATTCTATTGAAAATTGTAGCTAACTGCGCAATACTAACATGCATACGCTTGCTGATGAAAAGCTGGAAATGCATGCGTTCAGACAATTACACAGAGCACACTCTTCCATTTGCAAGCACAGTCTGACAGGCATGCGCTTGAGAAAGCACATGTATGGTCTATTGGAAAAATTACATATCACGTACATACCTGCAGATTTTCATATCAAATAAGGAGATGTAAAATTGACTAGACAAAGTATTTAGGACAGATTAACAAAAAAATAATTGAAACATTTTAGGTTGAGCTAAACTAATAAGAAAAAGGATTGTGTGTAGGTCAGAATCGATCTGATTGCTGCAGAGAGGGAAACTGTAGTGAATAAAGTCAGTAAAGCTTAAGCCCAGAGCCAGCAGTGAATTTCACACCATTCTGACATCTCAGTGAAGACATGGCACAATGAAAATGCATTTCAATCTGTAAAAATAAAAATTATATGGTCTGTTTGCATTCAAACGGTTTAGAAAATGGATAGAGATGGAGTGCAATTTGTCAATGCATTAGGTTGAACAGAGCAAAAACTGACCTCAAAATTGAGGGCCTTAAGGTGTTTATACAAACTGTAGGTACCCTGCAATTGAAATCCTAGTTGTCAACTATAAACCAGTTTGTGGAATATTTTGGAATGTGCTTTCCATGGCATTCTGCCCAAAGCAAGACTGATCCGCAAGCAAAACAACACGAAATGTGTGCCCGCTAGCTCTATCCTCCCTCTTTGGACTGTGCAATAATAGGACGCTTCCACAACATGATAAGACAACGTTGATCACAACAGTAATTGGTGTGAGCCCACTGACACAAGGCCTGTGTTAGAGGCAATTATACTGTTCATAAAAAGTCTCCATCAAACACAAAACTGGCTCTGTGTCAGTTTCTCAAGATAACAAGGACAAGCTGTGCTAAAATATTTTAAGTCCTACACAGCACAAATGGCAACAAGCTAATGCCAAGCAGCTCAAATTTGTGTTTTTCTATAGTTTTCTTTTCTATAATTCTATAATTCAATGGAAAGAAAGTACAGCATTAAATATGAGCAACTACTGAATAACAATCCCATTTAAATACAGAGAGAACCCATGTGATGTTACAGAAAAACGAGGGCTAGATTTATGTGTTTGTACATGAATACAGACTTTGTGACACATGATTTGTACGTTAATCAAATGGTATTTGCATGCTTCCTGCAGAAAATGTGTTCTTTAAAGCAACAAACAAATACAAATATGAGAGAGACTTTAAAAACATATCAGAGACAATATAAAATGCTATATAATTGATTGCATTTTAGTCTCCCTTTTATGAGTTAAACTAGATTTAACGCAGGGCCCTAGCAACATCTGTGATCTATTTTTTACATGCAAAAGTCACTTGTTCATTGTATGCAGTAGAAAATCCCCTCTTCGAGCTGCCATGAATGTTTCCATCCGCACAGCTGTCTGCTCACACTCACTACTGGGCATCTTTTTGACTATGTTCCAACACTGTCCACAAATGCTTCTCCCCAAAGGGACATCATTAAGGCTGGTTTGGTCAAAAGAACACATCCGCTTCAAGCTGACAGCATATTATGTCCTGCACCAGAATAACTGCCTGCTGTCTTTAAGGACAAAGTAAAATCCAATATGGCAGAGACGTTCACAGTTGTTATCTTGAACATAACTCCAGCACTGTGCAGGGACTATGGTCTTTTGAATGTTTTTTGACACAGCTCCAGCCTCAGGGGCAGGGAGTCCACAACAACTGCTGTGACATTCCCAACGGACTCATCCCTTTCAACTTTTTCACTGCAGATCCTGATCATATACTGCCTCATTGTGGTGAAGGCAACATTCTTCAAGACTGGAAAAAATGCAGTTGGGTCTGTGATTACTATGCTGTTCTTTTAGAAATATGCAGTTTCCCCTTGCGTAAATTAAAATAAGTTGTAACAGCTTGGTGACCCATTTCATATGATTAAGCTTTACCTAAAAATATTCTAAAATAGGCTACAATAAAATGTCCTGCTGATGCATTAGCAAATATGCGCAGTTTACAAAAAAGTGTTTGACAAGGAAACTCTATTGTGCAGTGCTTATCTAGCTTATCCATGGTTGTGTAAGCTTATTATTGTTCATAAGCTCAGACATACTGTAATTCAGTATTAAAGCACACAAATTCACAATAATTCAAGGTAGATCTCTGTTGAAATAAATAAAATAAATAAGAGAGTACAGTTGAATCGTTAAGCAACAAGTGCTTATGTATCTGGTCTCATGTTTGTAAAAGCTAAATAAAATGATGGCACAATAGTTGGACTGAACCATAAGCGCTCAGGGGCTGTGCTTTGGTAACACAAAACCTGGACATTGCAGAACATGATCATTTAAATAACAATTTAAACTGTTATTTTATTCCTCAACAGCTGGTTCAAGGTGGACCTGTTGTTCTGGTGGTTTGTGAGTGTAGACCTGCAGTTGTGTCTGTTGTGTCAGACACAACTGCAGGTTAATTAAAAATTAAAAAAATTGAATCTGTTTTTTAATCTGTTATTAGAAGGTGAATTGCTTTATGTATATACTTGCACGAAATATGTAATAATTAATATGACCAAATACTTGTAACACAAATACATGTAAATACTACTGTCCATTCCCATTGTATTTAAGTGTCACAAGTCTAATTGAACACTGAAAAAGCCAAACACAGGCCGCAACTGACGCCTTGCTCACCCTGCATCCGGCCCAGCTCTAGCTACAGTGTTCCTGCTGTGTTCCTGTGGTGTTCCTGCTGTGTTCCTGCTGTGTTCCTGCTGTGTTCCTGCTGTGTTCCTGTGGCGTTCCTGTGGTGTTCCTGCTGTGTTCCTGCTGTGTTCCTGCTGTGTTCCTGTGGCGTTCCTGTGGTGTTCCTGCTGTGTTCCTGTGGTGTTCCTGTGGCGTTCCTGTGGTGTTCCTGCTGTGTTCCTGCTGTGTTCCTGTGGTGTTCCTGTGGTGTTCCTGCTGTGTTCCTGCTGTGTTCCTGTGGTGTTCCTGCTGTGTTCCTGTGGTGTTCCTGCTGTGTTCCTGTGGTGTTCCTGCTGTGTTCCTGCTGTGTTCCTGTGGCGTTCCTGTGGTGTTCCTGCTGTGTTCCTGTGGTGTTCCTGTGGCGTTCCTGTGGTGTTCCTGCTGTGTTCCTGCTGTGTTCCTGTGGTGTTCCTGTGGTGTTCCTGCTGTGTTCCTGCTGTGTTCCTGTGGTGTTCCTGCTGTGTTCCTGCTGTGTTCCTGCTGTGTTCCTGTGGTGTTCCTGTGGTGTTCCTGTGGTGTTCCTGCTGTGTTCCTGCTGTGTTCCTGTGGTGTTCCTGTGGTGTTCCTGTGGTGTTCCTGCTGTGTTCCTGTGGTGTTCCTGTGGTGTTCCTGTGGTGTTCCTGTGGTGTTCCTGCTGTGTTCCTGCTGTGTTCCTGTGGTGTTCCTGTGGTGTTCCTGCTGTGTTCCTGCTGTGTTCCTGTGGTGTTCCTGTGGTGTTCCTGTGGTGTTCCTGCTGTGTTCCTGTGGTGTTCCTGTGGTGTTCCTGCTGTGTTCCTGTGGCGTTCCTGTGGTGTTCCTGCTGTGTTCCTGCTGTGTTCCTGCTGTGTTCCTGTGGCGTTCCTGTGGTGTTCCTGCTGTGTTCCTGTGGTGTTCCTGTGGCGTTCCTGTGGTGTTCCTGCTGTGTTCCTGCTGTGTTCCTGTGGTGTTCCTGTGGTGTTCCTGCTGTGTTCCTGCTGTGTTCCTGTGGTGTTCCTGTGGTGTTCCTGCTGTGTTCCTGTGGTGTTCCTGTGGTGTTCCTGTGGTGTTCCTGCTGTGTTCCTGTGGTGTTCCTGTGGTGTTCCTGCTGTGTTCCTGTGGTGTTCCTGTGGTGTTCCTGCTGTGTTCCTGCTGTGTTCCTGTGGTGTTCCTGTGGTGTTCCTGCTGTGTTCCTGCTGTGTTCCTGTGGTGTTCCTGTGGTGTTCCTGTGGTGTTCCTGCTGTGTTCCTGTGGTGTTCCTGTGGTGTTCCTGCTGTGTTCCTGTGGTGTAACACAAATACATGTAAATACTACTGTCCATTCCCATTGTATTTAAGTGTCACAAGTCTAATTGAACACTGAAAAAGCCAAACACAGGCCGCAACTGACGCCTTGCTCACCCTGCATCCGGCCCAGCTCTAGCTACAGTGTTCCTGCTGTGTTCCTGTGGTGTTCCTGCTGTGTTCCTGCTGTGTTCCTGCTGTGTTCCTGCTGTGTTCCTGTGGCGTTCCTGTGGTGTTCCTGCTGTGTTCCTGCTGTGTTCCTGCTGTGTTCCTGTGGCGTTCCTGTGGTGTTCCTGCTGTGTTCCTGTGGTGTTCCTGTGGCGTTCCTGTGGTGTTCCTGCTGTGTTCCTGCTGTGTTCCTGTGGTGTTCCTGTGGTGTTCCTGCTGTGTTCCTGCTGTGTTCCTGTGGTGTTCCTGCTGTGTTCCTGTGGTGTTCCTGCTGTGTTCCTGTGGTGTTCCTGCTGTGTTCCTGCTGTGTTCCTGTGGCGTTCCTGTGGTGTTCCTGCTGTGTTCCTGTGGTGTTCCTGTGGCGTTCCTGTGGTGTTCCTGCTGTGTTCCTGCTGTGTTCCTGTGGTGTTCCTGTGGTGTTCCTGCTGTGTTCCTGCTGTGTTCCTGTGGTGTTCCTGCTGTGTTCCTGCTGTGTTCCTGCTGTGTTCCTGTGGTGTTCCTGTGGTGTTCCTGTGGTGTTCCTGCTGTGTTCCTGCTGTGTTCCTGTGGTGTTCCTGTGGTGTTCCTGTGGTGTTCCTGCTGTGTTCCTGTGGTGTTCCTGTGGTGTTCCTGTGGTGTTCCTGTG
This sequence comes from Eucyclogobius newberryi, assembly GCF_026437365.1. Lineage (NCBI taxonomy): Eukaryota > Metazoa > Chordata > Actinopteri > Gobiiformes > Gobiidae > Eucyclogobius > Eucyclogobius newberryi. The sequence continues at coordinate 15,058,608 of NW_027315779.1, forward strand.
GTGTTCCTGCTGTGTTCCTGCTGTGTTCCTGTGGTGTTCCTGTGGTGTTCCTGCTGTGTTCCTGCTGTGTTCCTGTGGTGTTCCTGTGGTGTTCCTGTGGTGTTCCTGCTGTGTTCCTGTGGTGTTCCTGTGGTGTTCCTGCTGTGTTCCTGTGGCGTTCCTGTGGTGTTCCTGCTGTGTTCCTGCTGTGTTCCTGCTGTGTTCCTGTGGCGTTCCTGTGGTGTTCCTGCTGTGTTCCTGTGGTGTTCCTGTGGCGTTCCTGTGGTGTTCCTGCTGTGTTCCTGTGGTGTTCCTGTGGTGTCCCTGCTGTGTTCCTGCTGTGTTCCTGTGGTGTTCCTGTGGTGTTCCTGCTGTGTTCCTGTGGTGTTCCTGTGGTGTTCCTGTGGTGTTCCTGCTGTGTTCCTGTGGTGTTCCTGTGGTGTTCCTGCTGTGTTCCTGTGGTGTTCCTGTGGTGTTCCTGCTGTGTTCCTGCTGTGTTCCTGTGGTGTTCCTGTGGTGTTCCTGCTGTGTTCCTGCTGTGTTCCTGTGGTGTTCCTGTGGTGTTCCTGTGGTGTTCCTGCTGTGTTCCTGTGGTGTTCCTGTGGTGTTCCTGCTGTGTTCCTGTGGTGTTCCTGTGGTGTTCCTGCTGTGTTCCTGTGGTGTTCCTGTGGTGTTCCTGCTGTGTTCCTGTGGTGTTCCTGTGGTGTTCCTGTGGTGTTCCTGCTGTGTTCCTGTGGTGTTCCTGCTGTGTTCCTGTGGTGTTCCTGTGGTGTTCCTGTGGTGTTCCTGTGGTGTTCCTGCTGTGTTCCTGTGGTGTTCCTGTGGTGTTCCTGCTGTGTTCCTGTGGTGTTCCTGCTGTGTTCCTGTGGTGTTCCTGTGGTGTTCCTGCTGTGTTCCTGTGGTGTTCCTGCTGTGTTCCTGTGGTGTTCCTGTGGTGTTCCTGCTGTGTTCCTGCTGTGTTCCTGTGGTGTTCCTGTGGTGTTCCTGCTGTGTTCCTGCTGTGTTCCTGCTGTGTTCCTGTGGTGTTCCTGCTGTGTTCCTGCTGTGTTCCTGTGGTGTTCCTGCTGTGTTCCTGTGGTGTTCCTGCTGTGTTCCTGTGGTGTTCCTGCTGTGTTCCTGTGGTGTTCCTGCTGTGTTCCTGTGGTGTTCCTGCTGTGTTCCTGTGGTGTTCCTGTGGTGTTCCTGCTGTGTTCCTGTGATGTTCCTGTGGTGTTCCTGTGGTGTTCCTGCTGTGTTCCTGTGGTGTTCCTGTGGTGTTCCTGCTGTGTTCCTGTGGTGTTCCTGTGGTGTTCCTGTGGTGTTCCTGCTGTGTTCCTGTGGTGTTCCTGTGGTGTTCCTGCTGTGTTCCTGCTGTGTTCCTGTGGTGTTCCTGTGGTGTTCCTGCTGTGTTCCTGTGGTGTTCCTGTGGTGTTCCTGCTGTGTTCCTGTGGTGTTCCTGCTGTGTTCCTGTGGTGTTCCTGTGGTGTTCCTGCTGTGTTCCTGTGGTGTTCCTGCTGTGTTCCTGTGGTGTTCCTGTGGTGTTCCTGCTGTGTTCCTGCTGTGTTCCTGTGGTGTTCCTGTGGTGTTCCTGCTGTGTTCCTGCTGTGTTCCTGCTGTGTTCCTGTGGTGTTCCTGCTGTGTTCCTGCTGTGTTCCTGTGGTGTTCCTGCTGTGTTCCTGTGGTGTTCCTGCTGTGTTCCTGTGGTGTTCCTGCTGTGTTCCTGCTGTGTTCCTGTGGGGTCCTACAGTGTTCCTACAGTGTTCCTGCTGTGTTCCTGTGCTGTTCCTATGGTGTTCCTGTGGTGTTCCTGCTGCAGAGTTTCTGTGGTGTTCCTGTGCTGTTCCTGTGGTGTTCCTGTGGTGTTCCTGTGGTGTTCCTGTGGTGTTCATGCTGCAGAGTTCCTGTGGTGTTCCTACGGTGTTCCTGTGGTGTTCCTGCTGTGTTCCTATGGTGTTCCTGTGGTGTTCCTGCTGCAGGGTTTGTGTGGTATTCCTGCGGTGTTCCTGTGCTGTTCCTGTGCTGTTCCTACAGTGTTCCTGTGGTGTTCCTGTGCTGTTTCTACAGTGTTCCTGTGGTGTTCCTGCGGTGTTCCTGCGGTGTTATTACGGTGTTACTGTGGTGTTCCTGCAGCAGAGTTCTTGTGGTATTCCCACAGTGTTCCTATGGTGTTCCTGTGGTGTTCCTACTGCAGGGTTTGTGTGGTATTCCTGTGGTGTTCCTGCGGTGTTCTTGCGGTGTTCCTGCGGTGATCCTACGGTGTTCCTATGGTGTTCCTGTGGTGTTCCTTTGGTGTTCCTGCTGCAGGGTTTGTGTGATATTCCTGTGGTGTTCCTGCGGTGATCCTACGGTGTTCCTGTGCTGTTCCTGCGGTGTTCCTGTGGTGTTCCTGTGGTGTTCCTGTGGTGTTCCTATGGTGTTCCTGTGGTGTTCCTGTGGTGTTCCTGCTGTGTTCCTATGGTGTTGCTGCTGCGGTGTTTCTGCGGTGTTCCTGTTGTGTTCCTGCTGTGTTCCTATCAGTGGTGGGCCGTCAGGGCCAGCAAGGCCTTCTCTGCTAGCCTAAACATAATCAGAATATAATTTAAAAATATATATATTTTCCCACAAATATTTATTAAATTATTCCCCAGAGTAAGAGTTTCATGGCTTTCCTCTTGGTTGCACTGCTTCTGCCCCAGGTTCAGATTTGGAGGGCTGGTCTTTATGGTAGATCTTTTATCCAATCATATTCAGCCATCATGTGTTGCAAGGGGTCTAAAATCTGCCCTCAGACCTTCAGACCTCAACAGAGCTGGTGCTTGTAGCTTAAAGTGAATGGAAATGAAAATGATGTGTCAACCAATCAGCTTTAGACTTGGCTCGTGTACGTCTGCTGGTTGTTACACAGGAGCCATCTAGCAGGTGCATCACGTGCAAGTCTTTTGATTGGATCACCAACATTGAGAAGCAGGTCCTATGGGCGGGGCTCTGCGGAACTTCAGAAACTCAGAACCATGGATCGCTCAGAACGAGGAGACTGAATTTGACAGACAAATGAATCCGTGTACTACTAAGCTGTTTTTTCAACCCACAACGGCGGAAGGAGGACAATATATCGATTTGGTCGAGGATATAATTATAACGCCTTTCTCAAGACGAACTTTTCTAGAAAGGTTTGACATTGTAAGGAGAGGTCGTCCGACGCCGACGCTGCAAAGCCTGTCACAGGCTGGTTAGTTCCCCACTTTCAAAGTTTGGACATCGGCGCGTTCAAAACACATTGACAATGAGAGGACACCGGCGTGGAGAATGCACGGAGAACGCCGTGGAGAAGGCACGGACACCGCCGTGGAGAACGCACGGAGAACGGCGTGGAGAACAGCACGGAGAATGTGCGGACACCGGCAGGACAAGGTGAGGCAACGCCTGGTTAAACTGCGTTTCTGTCTAAATGTATAGTGTCTAGAGCCATGGCATCATAATGATGGTAATATGATGGTAATACGAGGTGGATTAATTCGGGTGGGACTGTGTACTGAAGACCCAAGCCCCAGACCTACGGCCTGCCACTGGTTCCTATGGTGTTCCTGCAGTGTTCCTGCTGCAGGGCTTGTGTGGTATTCCTACGGTGTTCCTGTGCTGTTCCTGTGCTGTTCCTGTGCTGTTCCTGTGCTGTTCTTGTGCTGTTCCTGTGCTGTTCCTGTGCTGTTCCTGCGGTGTTCCTGTGCTGTTCCTGTGCTGTTCCTGTGCTGTTCCTGAGGTGTTCCTGTGGTATTCCGGTGGTGTTCCTGTGCTGATCCTGTGCTGTTCCTGCGGTGTTCCTGTGCTGTTCCTGCGGTGTTCCTGTGCTGTTCCTGTGCTGTTCCTGCGGTGTTCCTGTGCTGTTCCTGTGCTGTTCCTGTGCTGTTCCTGTGCTGTTCCTGCGGTGTTTCTGCGCTGTTCCTGTGGTGGTCCTGCGGTGGTCCTGCGGTGGTCCTGAGGTGTTCCTGTGGTATTCCGGTGGTGTTCCTGTGCTGATCCTGTGCTGTTCCTGCGGTGTTCCTGTGCTGTTCCTGTGCTGTTCCTGTGGTGTTTCTGTGCTGTTCTTGTGGTGTTTCTGTGCTGTTCCTGTGGTGTTTCTATGGTGTTCCTGTGGTGTTTCTGTGGTGTTCCTGTGGTGTTCCTGTGCTGTTCCTGTGGTGTTTCTGTTGTGTTCCTGTGCTGTTCCTGCAGTGTTTCTGTGGTGTTCCTGTGCTGTTCCTGTGCTGTTCCTGTGGTGTTTCTGTGGTGTTCCTGTGGTGTTCCTGTGGTGTTCCTGTGGTGTTCCTGTGGTGTTCCTGTGGTGTTCCTGCGGTGTTTCTGTGGTGGTCCTGCGGTGTTTCTGTGGTGTTCCTGTATTTTAGTTATCTGAGACCCCTCGTCTATTTATTCATGAGATTCCAATGAATAAAAAAACAACTTCTGAAACATAAAACTTAATCACAGTAGTTCCAACCTTTGCCCCGTCTACCCCCTACAGCCGTGATTGGTCTCAGCAAACCATTACAAAAAAATGTTTCATAACCACAAAATATAAGCTTGTCTATCGGCAAAAAACAGATCCAGACTAAAGCTACACTTAATTGTGATTCACATTGACTAATTAACATACCTCTATGATTTGACCCAAAGTGCACTCACGAGACAAGACAAAACAAGTATTTATGAAAAGAAGAAAAATTGTCTGTGCTTTTAAATGTAAACTCTATTTATTTTTTTACTGTTTTTATTCTTAAATGGCTATTTGTGTCAATATTTTTGTGATGTGGGCTGTCGTATCTTTTCCTATGCCCCTAGTCACCCTTGAAAAAGAGGTCTCGATCTCAATTGGTTCTTGCCTGGTCAAAGGTTAATAAATAAATAAATAGATAAATAAAAAGGGCGATTACACTCCATCATTCACTAGTAAAACGCCAACTAACTCACCCATGCCTTGTCTTTACTGCTGCTGTGCATACTAATCCTTATAATCCCAATATTATAACAATCCAACTATTAAATAATGTGGTCAACTAAGACACCATTGAGCAATTAATTGATTAAACCTCTAATGGCAGCCATTTTACATGCTCTCTTTTTTTTGCTCTTTCTCTCTTTCCTTTTTTTTTCACGGTATAGCGTAAAACGCATACTTTGAAGACGTACAACTACAGTAGGTAGTGGTAAATGCACCTTTTTAGTTGGCTTGTAACACAGCAACAACAGCAACAACATAATGCACATGTTTCTAATTATAATAAGGAGCAATACAATGTAAAGGGAAGGAGCCTTTCCTTTTTTTTTGTGTAGAATATGGACATTTGGGTGCTGCCCGGTTGTCGAGTGGTTGAGGCGGTGGCACACGTGCTACGCTCCATGTGCAGACGACTGCAGTGTTGTGAGTTTGAATCCAGACTCTCACCGTTTGCTGCATGTTCTCCTTTCTCTCAAACCCATGTCACTCTGAACTGTCTTGTCTAATAAAGCCTAAGGGGCAAAAAATCTATTACAAAAAATAAAGAATACACATAATCCATACATATAGGCATATAGGTTAGTACCCACAAGTTATTCAATAAATCAGTAGGTGTTATGTATCAATAACACAACTTTAATAACAAACACTTGGGTGTGGCAATTGTGGGTTAATACAGTAACAACTTTGATCAACCCATTGAGAAGCCTACTTGGACAAATTAGGAGGGGATCACCTGAGGTGATAAGGGTTGATACGGGTTAATAGGATGGATTTTAAAGTAGCCAAGTGACAGCAGCAGAACCAGTGCAGAGTGTGACTCTTGAGTAACAGCTACACAATACAATCTAACTAGGGCACACAATTTGGAAAAATGTGCCACTTTTGGACTGGTATCAAAATAACCAAACATATTTATTTTTATTTGGTTTATTTGGTGGGACGGTGCATGTTACTGAAAAATATATACATGCTATACACCTGCTGAATTGTAGCCAAGGGCTAATTTCCATCTGTTCTCCATTATTTACCCTCACAAACACACCCTCATTCATACCCCAGCGTGCATTGACACTGGAAGGAAAGTGGGTGAAGTGTCTTGCCCAAGGACACGGTACATGGTATTCCCAGCTGTCTCCCATCCAGTTCTAACCAGGGCCAACTCCACTACTAGAGCTGACCTGAGTGGGCATTTTAATGTTGGTGAGGCCAAACAATTATATTATGGGATATGTCTACTCTGTGTGGCAGTAGAAAAGTTTAATTTTAAACATATTGCCCATAGGCCTGTGCAACAACAACACACTCACACACACGCACACGCACGCATGCATGTACGCACCCACACACAACCGCACACGCGCACACACACCCACCCGCACGCACATACACACACACACACACACAAACACACACACACACACACTTACACACACACACACACACACACTTACACACACACACACTTACACACACACACACACACACACACACTTACACACACACACACACACACACACTTACACACACACACACACACACACAAAATATATTTCTCCACAGATAACAAGGAACATAGATATAACAAGATATTACTTTGTAAGTAATAGCCTACTTTGTGATCTAAAAAAGTAGCTTTTATAAAAAAGTGTTATAAAAGCAGCTTAACAAAGCATAGGCCTAGATATTGGCTATACAAAACTGAAATATGTTACCTAATTTCTAAAGTGAAACATAATTACGTCTACCAACAGAATTTCCCCATTGTGGGACAAATAAAGGCTTATCTTAATATCAGTCTCCTCATAATGAGCAACAGTGGCTAGGTTACTTGCTAGTTACTGCTAGCCTCCTTCTTAGCGGAAGTTGCATGTGTATACAGGACTTATTAAACGTATTTAATTGCTTAAGCCGTCCACACTAGCCTAAATATAGCCAGGAACCAATTTGCGAACAGCGTGACTTTGAACACGTGACTTTAGTGCTACGGACCGCTGTCCGTGGTGCTGAAAATATATACCCGTCAAGGCAACAAGCACTCTACGTGCAGTGACAGCACGCACTAATAAAGAGCAAAGCTTGTTTGCAGCTTACAGCTATGCTACTGTATGAAAACCCTGTCAAGTGTAATGCGGTTTGTGGGGTGCAGATAGTTCGAGGCGCATGTCTGATGCGGCTCAAGCTAAGGCAGTGGTAGAGAGAAAGAGAGTTTGATTGATCATGTGGCTATGGGAGACTGCGAGAATTGTCGAAAATTGCTGCACCTATCTGGTACTCACTGTCTCCAAGAGCATACCGTGGTCCAACAAACCACACAGCACTAGTTTACACATTAGCAGAATACCATAAGCCAGGGGCTGTTAGCAGCTGATCATTCTTCCGGGTTGCACTTCACCGGGAATCCACAAAACATGAACTTACCGCAGTCCTCACATAGGATTTTCCCTACATCCTTTTTAAGGTTCTTCACACTCGTGTCCACTGGCGCATACAGTGCTCTGAAAACTGAGGGTTCATCTGTGGGGTCCATGAAAAAAATGTACTTATGGTTTTTCTTTACTTTGGTGCACGGTGCCTCAGATCCAAATTCCCCTACAGTGACAAGCTGCTCTCGCTCCAGACCCCCGCTGTTGACGGGCCACACATCCAGCACTTTGACATTCACCCGATACGGCTTCGCGGTGACGTTCCCAGGCGTAGACTGCACCTTGCCCTCGATCACCACAGCGGATTTGTAAGCCTGGTCCTGCAGGGAATTCAAACTCGGGGAGTAGCAGGCGAATGAGACCCCGATGACCAGCATGGATAAATGCACTGAATCAAGCCTCATGCCGCCTGCTTTGGCTAGGTGGTGGCTGGTCGCGTTGCGGCAGGGCTCTCTGGGCTGCGAGGCGCGGGCGATGGTGGAGCTGGGTTAGACGACACAGAAAGTAGGCTCCAGTAGCACGGCAGCGCGGCAGAACTTGCGTAAGTGTCCATGCCATCGGGATCTGCGGCTTCTCCAGTGATTTTCAGTGGGAAACAGCAGGCTTTACTCAGAGAAACCACGGGTTGACGCCAGTCTCCAAATGCACTTACTGCTAACTGCTAATAATAAGGCATTGTAAAGAGGCAGAGAGGAGGAGGAACTCTACAAATATCCCCTTCTGCTTCCAGAGTAGTCTTAACTGCAAGACGACGCCACACTTATCGTTGCCCAAAAATTGCAGTGCTGGGCTACAGCTATGTTGCCTCTTCTTGGTATCATCTGCAGCGAAGGGAAATACGCAAGATGCTGCACCATAAAACAAGTTTGGTCGTCCAGTCGCAAGATACAATCCACAACTCATTCCCCAAAAAAACAAACTAAATTGTGTTGTGCAGCTCCAACGCTAACACGCCGCCTTCCACCACGACTCTCTGTCCGCCTCCCCCACCAGCCACAGACGGAGAGAAAATAATGCAGATTGCCAAGAGGCTCCGTCAACAGGAACGCACGACTGGAGAACTGAAAAAGCCTTGACGGCACAGGGTCAATCTCCTTGCTCCACAACCCAATTAGCCAACTGTATGTCACTCACTCCATTGTGGATTATAGGAAACGCTCACGTCAGAATAAAATCAACCAAACCCTAAATCCACACTCTCCCTCCTTCATTTCACTGTAGCCAAGGCATCAGTCTAAAAAAGTCAAGAGCGCTAATTTGGAGAGAAAGGCGGCGGCGGCGGCGGCGGCGGCGGCGGCGGCGGCACGCAGTCCAGACTGGAGATTTCATTTGGCTGCGATGACTAAGGAGGTGAACGCGTTTCAGATTCTTCAACAGACTGTTTTCAATTAGTTAAGCACAAGTAATTAAGTAATACCCTGCATCCAGGTCACACTCACAACGATCTCTTTAAAAACCGGGCTTAACATTCCGCATTTCACTTTAATTCAATTTTACAATTTCGCCTACTACTTTAGTTTCAAATATATTCAAAGACACATATATTGCATTAGAACTTACTTATTTATGATTACTGATTTCAACAAGTTGTCACTCTAGTGGCAGTGGCTTAGAGGCAGTGTGAATGCGGATATCGGCTGCGCTGAATTTATAAAGAGCGACATCTGCTGGACACACTGGGCTGTTCGCGAATAGTGATTTAACACAGAAACAGGTGCTAATTTGTATTTTTCTTTAGCTATAACAGACAGCTTTGAAGTGATTGCGTTGTGTAAAATTAGGATTGGTGTTGTATTGCCAATACAATATTCATAATATAGGCCTTTAATATAGACTGACAATATAATAATATATATTTAGAAAAATGTATAGTTATTGTTGTTGCCAGCGAACAATATAATTTGGGTCATCAGAAGTGGGACAAAAAAGAGGTTGCAAATTATGTGTTACTTTAGGCTACCTGTGCTTTGAAGGTGCTCTCCATGGTGCTGAAATTGCATTAATCGTATAGGTCTATACAGCCAAAGAAGAATTTTAGGATCAAATTATTTTCAAATATATTTCAGATTTTTATACCTCCAAAAGAAAGCAGTTAGTTTGTTAGTTTTTAGTTTTGGATGAATATTGGTGTATCTTTATTTTGAATCAAAAGTAAAGTTCCCGCAAGTAGGCCAATAGAGGAATTAATAAGCTATAATATAATATGGTAAATAATGTTTTATTTACTAGAAATCGTTACTAAACCAAAGAAAGACTTACCTGAACTCGAGAAGTGTTGTAGCGTTTTACTTGCACCAAAAGGAGGCGCAAATTCACCGCGTTCCCACAGTACGTGTGGACATGGAAATGGCCACGACTCTGATCCATCTTGTATTGCAACTAGAAGCAAAGTGCCCTTTTCTGGCTCTGAAAAGGAAAAACTGAAGTTGTAATATAATTTATTAAAATGACCAGAAATGTGGAGTATAAGTTATTTGTTTCTAATGGAGCACCACATGCTGGTATTGGGATGGAGGACAAAACTTGAGTGTGAAAGTTTTAGATTTACCCCTCTAAAAATGAAAAAAATGAACATGCGCCCAATGGGCCTCCTTGACTAAGGATGCGTCACTTCTTCATAAGCAGAGGTGAATAGAGTAGTAAGAATACATTGCTTCTAAATAATATTATTCAAGTAAAAGTAGAAAGTGGTCAAAAAAAGATTACTCAGGTAAAAATTTAAAAACATATTTGTAGAAATGATCTCAAGTAACTGTAAGTGTCTGAACATAGCACCTGATTTATAATTTCAAGTTAATGTAACGTAAGGACAAAACTTAAAATAATGTACAAAGTAATTTTATTTCAAAAGCTGGACACAAAAATTGAAAACTAAGCAGTGGTGCACAAACACAAATGTTTAAATAACTTTATATTGCCACATAAAGCTTTTGTCACTTAACTCACAGTGAAAAAAGGACCATAGTTTAGTGTTCATCATAATGTTCTAGATTATGACTACAATATTGTAGTTAAACTGTGAGATCTAACGTATCTTTTAAAATAATAATCTAAATTTTTGACTGCGAATTTTTATTCTCATGTTGTTCTTGTACTCTGCACAAATAATCTTCTCTTTGTTTACAATTGAGAAAAGGAGAATGTCATATATATATATATATATATATATATATATATATATATATATATTTTTTTTTTTTTTACCTGGTTTATGGACATGTTTATAACCTAAATACTGAAATAAAAAATGAAAGAAAGATCAACATCTTCTCTATTTGGGAGGGAAATAGTTGTTTGAAACGATGATGGTCTGAAATCTCAAGAAAAACAACACGGATTTAAACATTTTTAGGATCCTGTCATCAATATGGTCCTGTTAATGTGTTTGTTTTTCAAAAAGGTGAAAAACAGTCAACCAAGCTAACTTCAGCTAATGTTATTTGAGAGAAACTTGTTGTAGGCGCGTTTGGATAAGCGAGACCAGCGCAGATCAGTGTCAAGTGACGATGGAGTTTCCGGTTTAACCCTATTGGTCAGCACGAGGCCGCTGTGCGCGTTTCAGACACTCTGATTGGACACTTCAACTCTCGTCGATCATCCAGACTAGGCGCAGCGAAACACGAACTTATCTGTTGTACGAGCGCCGCTCTTTTTTGCGCAGCTACACGCAAAGCAAATATTTAAAACGATTCGCTTACACTGTCAATTTGAAGGTAAATTCAAATCAAGTTGAACGATCATTAGTAAAAATGTTGAAGATAAATTGCGCGTTGGAGCCTCCATCCAGATCTCGCGATGTTTGCGTGTGACTGGCCGAGGCTTTGCAGCAGACGGAGGGAGAAGGCAGGCAGCATCATGGCGGACAGAGACAGTGGAAGTGAGCAGGGAGGAGCAGCTCCGGGCCCAGGCTTCGGTTCCATGCACCTGGCGACAGGCGGGGCGGGCTCGGCTTCCGGGCTCCAACACGAGACTCAAGAGCTGGCGTCGAAACGGGTTGACATCCAAAACAAACGCTTCTATTTGGACGTAAAGCAGAACGCAAAGGGCCGCTTCTTAAAGATAGCAGAAGTCGGGGCCGGTGGAAACAAGAGCCGCCTCACACTCTCCATGTCCGTGGCAGTCGAGTTCCGAGACTATTTGGGGGACTTCATCGAGCATTATGCCCAGCTGGGACCGAGCAACCCGGGGATGGTACAAGACGAGCCCCGGAGAGCGCTCAAGAGCGAGTTCCTGGTGCGGGAGAATCGGAAATACTACATGGATCTGAAAGAAAACCAGAGGGGACGGTTTCTGAGGATCCGACAGACCGTAAACCGGGGGCCTGGTTTGGGATCCACTCAAGGCCAGACCATTGCACTGCCTGCCCAGGGACTTATTGAGTTTCGTGACGCTTTGGCTAAACTTATTGACGATTACGGAGTGGAGGACGAGCCTGCGGAGTTGCCCGAAGGGTCTTCATTGACTGTGGACAACAAACGTTTTTTCTTCGACGTCGGATCCAATAAGTATGGAGTGTTCATGAGGGTCAGCGAGGTGAAGCCCACCTACCGCAACTCGATAACGGTGCCCTACAAAGTATGGTCCAAGTTTGGGAATACATTCAGTAAATACGCGGATGAGATGAAGAAGATTCAGGAGAAGCAGCGGGAGAAAAGGGCATGTGAGCTCCAGCAGCAAGAGGAGATGCAGGCTGATGATGGAGAGGACGATTGATACCAGTCAGACATTCAAGAGTAAACAAAATAACCAGATAAATATAATTAAAACTATTGTATAACGAAAGAAATCTAAAGATTTAACTTTAATGTTTTAACTCCAAGGGAGCATCACCCAATATTCAAGAAACCTCCACGACCTGACAGTTTTGACATGTTGTCACTCATCGCTGGATGTTACACCACTTATCCACCGTTAATACAGTAACAGGCTGCTAAACGAAGTAATAACGTTATATTTGAACATTGTTTCCTACTTGACAATTGAACTGAGTGTTAATTTCCCTTATTAACAGAACTTTTGTACAAGTTGAAGCTGTTGTAAAAAAATATATAATAATAAGTGTTTGCAATGTTCAAATGGATTTATTGCCGAGTTCTAAGGAAAACCTTTCCATGTGAGCTAAAGACTTCAGCACAAATCAGATATTAATTTTCAAACCAAAATTCTCAAATGTTTGTAAAGGGTTGTCACGTGTATTTGCCATTTTACCTTTACCTGTGAGTAGAGATGTGTTTACATCAAAAGAGGGCTAGGCCTGCTTTGGAAACTGGTTAGATGTCATGCAGTAACATAGTAATGGAACATACAGGCATTTTCATCAAATGAATAAGTGCTCTCTCTATTGTGCAATATGCATTGCATACAAAATCAAGTATAAAGAACTGTTGAATGGGTCTCAACATGTCATTATCCAGAGGCATTCAAAGATATATTAATATTGTCATTTTTGTTTCGTTGAAATTGTTGCCATGCAGATGGATATATTATAGACTACCTTTGTGTCTCGTGATGCAATGTGTTAATTTGAAAAGGTACTTGTGTATTATGATAGGAGAAATGCAGTGAGAACATGTAGCAAATGGCCTGAAAAGGAGATGACTTAAAGAGACTCCTTACACCTGCCGTGTAACAGGGCTTCACCTGCAGAATCAGGCAGATCATTATGAATTAGAGTGTCTGGATCAGAATGCTTTTTTAAACATGTTAAATCATATATCAAGTCTAAATGGTGCCAAGGAGTGCTACTGCTGCATGTTAATCTGCACTAAGTTATAGATTCCGTTGGTCTCTGAAAATATTGGCTCAAGGACCCTTCCATATGTATCTTTATCAGCAGATATTGTATGAATCTTTAGGTTTGGTACTGAGTCATCTCTACCCAAAGTCTTGGCGTAGTCATAGTGGAAGTTGTTTAAAAGTGTGCTGGTGTAATAGTGATTGTCCAAAAATGGATTCAGATATCACCTTCACACTGTGGAAAGGGCCATCTTATAGTTTGACTTCAGAGCGCAAGTTGTTTGTTTAGACTCTAGCATTTATCAGTAAATGTGCCCATCCATTTAAGATCTGCAGGTGTGAGGTTCAATGGAGCTACTTTGATTCACATTCATAGCACTTAAAATTAGGAGCCCAAATATAAACCGCAGGCAGTGAGATTCAGTTTAGGTCTAATTGTAAATATTTGGGCTGCCACACGGAAAGCAACTGGTTGTATTCCAGTTCAGTCGCATCTCATAGATGTGTGATAGCAGTTTTATAAACTCTGTCAGTAAATTCCAGATACTGGCCACAATCAGAGTATGTTAGATTTACCTCAGCATTGAACTCAATTCTGCTCCCATGTTTAGATTGACTGGAAACCAGCAAACTAGACTCTTTCTGGAGCCACTGGTATAGCTAAAGGCTACCTGTTTGGAAGCATCCTCTTCAGCATATAAACAACATGGTGCCTTACACACTCCGCATGCTTACACGCTGGCCTGGTGCTTTGGATTGCAGTTTGCTTTTCTGATTGTTCTTTTTCATGTCTGTGTCTCAGCCCCCTTGTGTGCTAGTGCACAACTCGTGGTGCTAAAGAGTTTGTTTCAAACTCTTAAAAAACAGGAGTAGAATGATTTTTCTGCTCTTCCTCTCTTCCTTCTCCCTCTCCTTGTCGCCATCCCCACTCCTCAGCCATCCAGGTATCGGCCTACATGTAAACATGGAAGGGGGTGCTCACCTAATGCAAGACGATGCCGAAGAGTTGGCTCTTCACTGGCCACGCACATTTGGAGGGCCGGGGCTGACTGGGAACAGTGTGCCATGTTTCAAGCCCCTTAACACGCCTGTTCTGTGGCTTGGCTAGTTCTATGTAAGCTGTAAGTCGCTAAATTAATGGGGTGTAGCAAGCATGTCTTGTTTTGTTTTATGTAGTTTTACCTTTTCAGCATTATTCCACTTTATTTGTAATTTTGGAATGTTCTTGCCCACAAAAGATATATATTTTTTCTGTGCAACATTTCATCACTGTGTGCAATATCGTATGTGCCAATGATGGCAATATATGTATATCAATTAAATATATGATTACTATTTGAAAGCATGTGGCTGAATTCCATGTTTATTTCTTATGAAGGACTATGAAAGCCTTTTTGCACTTAAAGCTCTGTGTAGGAGGAAATCAAGGTCTTAGCAGCCTATTGAGTCAAAAGTTCACAAAACTACTTTAACTTGAAATGGTACTATGTCACTGCAAATATCCTATTTTTCAAAGGAGTGGACTTTGTTTTGCTTTGTGTTGTGGAAAGATATAACTGGAGTTTTCTACACAGAAAACCCTCTCAAATCTATAGATCTCCATTTTAGCTTTACGCTAAGAAAAGGTGCTCTGTCCTATCCCCATTAAGGTGTGGTGAACTGTCTTCAGTGGTTGTTGTGTGTAGCACTTTGTTCCCAGGTTAATAAAATGCCTGACCAATACTTGTTCAAATTATTCTAAACAAAGAATGTCATTCTCTCTGTTGCCTCTTTTCCAAGAGGGTCTTTGATTTCCTCATTTGGTTTTGAATGCATTAAATATAATTTATGTACATCTACAAATTTTTAAATAAATTTAATTCACCCATGAGGGTAATCTATTATTAATGTGTTTGTCACTGTTCTAAAGTGTTCTTCATCATGATTTATAGTAGTTACATTGAACAGAGGTGTCTTAAGCCAGCGTTCAGTCAGGAGGACTGCGTCTATGAACTGTAGTTAATAATAGACGATAACAAATGACAAAAGAAAAGCTCATGTGAAGGACAGCAAAAGAGTGACGGGCCATGTTTTGGTCTAACTGAAGCCTCCACGAGGCGTGTGTGTAACAAAGCACAACCATGTTATCCAAATGCCAGTCCCAGTTGGCCTGCAACAAGCTGCAACAACAGCTTTAACAATAGTATAATGGGACAATTGTGTCTCATGCACCAGCCACCTGAGCCCAAACATGGGCTTTTTTACTTTTGGCATCAGTTGTTGGACAATCAGAGCAGCAGTGGAGCGTGGACTTAATGATGACGTAATGGGCAGTGCGGCTCGTTTGGTCTTCCTAACGCTAGAGGTCGCTCTTCATCCACCAATACATGGCCACAAAGCCCATGCCACAGGGCTGCCACTTTGGTCTGCACATGCACCATAATACATCCATGACATGCACGGGCACATCACGGAGCACATGGGCAGGGTCAAACTGTGGGCCACATTCTTGAATTGTATAGAAATATAGCGTTATTTGTGTTGTGTTTAAATGTTGGATAGAAGTTTGAAATGTGTCGTTAAGTGGAGCGGCCATGATAATCTGATTTATTTTTTGTCAGTGATCAGTTGTTTTTCCTTGAGACTGTGTGTGTCTCAGTGTGTGTCTCAGTGTGTGTGTGTCTCAGTGTGTCTCAGTGTGTGTGTGTCTCAGTGTGTTACAGTGTGTGTGTGTCTCAGTGTGTTACAGTGTGTGTGTGTCTCAGTGTGTGTCTCAGTGTGTTACAGTGTGTGTGTGTCTCAGTGTGTTACAGTGTGTGTGTGTGTCTCAGTGTGTTACAGTGTGTGTGTGTCTCAGTGTGTTACAGTGTGTGTGTGTCTCAGTGTGTGTCTCAGTGTGTTACAGTGTGTGTGTGTCTCAGTGTGTTACAGTGTGTGTGTGTGTCTCAGTGTGTTACAGTGTGTGTGTGTCTCAGTGTGTTACAGTGTGTGTGTGTCTCAGTGTGTGTCTCAGTGTGTTACAGTGTGTGTGTGTCTCAGTGTGTGTCTCAGTGTGTTACAGTGTGTGTGTGTCTCAGTGTGTGTCTCAGTGTGTTACAGTGTGTGTGTGTCTCAGTGTGTGTCTCAGTGTGTGTCTCAGTGTGTGTGTGTGTCTCAGTGTGTTACAGTGTGTGTGTGTCTCAGTGTGTGTCTCAGTGTGTTACAGTGTGTTACAGTGTGTGTGTGTCTCAGTGTGTGTCTCAGTGTGTGTGTGTCTCAGTGTGTTACAGTGTGTGTGTGTCTCAGTGTGTTACAGTGTGTCTCAGTGTGTGTCTCAGTGTGTTACAGTGTGTGTGTGTGTGTGTGTGTGTCTCAGTGTGTTACAGTGTGTGTGTGTCTCAGTGTGTTACAGTGTGTGTGTGTGTCTCAGTGTGTGTCTCAGTGTGTTACAGTGTGTGTGTGTGTCTCAGTGTGTGTGTGTGTCAGTGTGTGTGTGTGTGTCTCAGTGTGTGTCTCAGTGTGTGTCTCAGTGTGTTACAGTGTGTGTGTGTCTCAGTGTGTTACAGTGTGTCTCAGTGTGTGTCTCAGTGTGTTACAGTGTGTGTGTGTGTGTGTCTCAGTGTGTTACAGTGTGTGTGTGTCTCAGTGTGTTACAGTGTGTGTGTGTGTCTCAGTGTGTGTCTCAGTGTGTTACAGTGTGTGTGTTTGTCTCAGTGTGTTACAGTGTGTGTGTGTCTCAGTGTGTGTCTCAGTGTGTGTCTCAGTGTGTTACAGTGTGTATGTGTGTCTCAGTGTGTTACAGTGTGTGTGTGTCTCAGTGTGTGTCTCAGTGTGTTACAGTGTGTGTGTGTGTCTCAGTGT
The DNA here is from genome assembly GCF_026437365.1 of Eucyclogobius newberryi. Lineage (NCBI taxonomy): Eukaryota > Metazoa > Chordata > Actinopteri > Gobiiformes > Gobiidae > Eucyclogobius > Eucyclogobius newberryi. Next base: position 15,075,495 of record NW_027315779.1, read on the forward strand.
GTGTCTCAGTGTGTTACAGTGTGTGTGTGTCTCAGTGTGTGTCTCAGTGTGTTACAGTGTGTGTGTGTCTCAGTGTGTGTCTCAGTGTGTTACAGTGTGTGTGTGTCTCAGTGTGTTACAGTGTGTGTGTGTGTCTCAGTGTGTTACAGTGTGTGTGTGTCTCAGTGTGTTACAGTGTGTGTGTGTCTCAGTGTGTGTCTCAGTGTGTTACAGTGTGTGTGTGTCTCAGTGTGTTACAGTGTGTGTGTGTCTCAGTGTGTTACAGTGTGTGTGTGTGTCTCAGTGTGTTACAGTGTGTGTGTGTGTGTGTCTCAGTGTGTGTCTCAGTGTGTTACAGTGTGTGTGTGTGTGTCTCAGTGTGTCTCAGTGTGTCTCAGTGTGTGTGTGTGTGTCTCAGTGTGTGTCTCAGTGTGTGTGTGTGTGTCTCAGTGTGTGTCTCAGTGTGTGTCTCAGTGTGTTACAGTGTGTGTGTGTGTCTCAGTGTGTCTCAGTGTGTCTCAGTGTGTGTGTGTGTGTCTCAGTGTGTGTCTCAGTGTGTGTCTCAGTGTGTTACAGTGTGTGTGTGTGTCTCAGTGTGTCTCAGTGTGTCTCAGTGTGTGTGTGTGTGAGGAGAGAGTTGAAGGAATGCTGTGATGTCATCAGCCCAAACACAAAGACTCGGAGCACCCACAGGCGCTTGATCCACTGCTTAGTGCTTAGTTAGCACACTCTGCTCTGGAGCGACACACACACAATGTGAGTACGCAAACTTCTTCCTCGCCCCGTCTGACGCGCGCCCGTTCTATCGTGTGCTTTTGCTTGACCAGATCGTTTGTTCCTCAGCGCGGGGAAACCCTCCATTGCACAGAGACAGGTTTAAGTCGAGACACAAAAAAATGCTGTGTTCCTCCAGTGATACTCTCAGCTTTCTTTCCCTCCAAGTGGCAGCCATTGTTCGAGTCCTCGCTGTGATTGGAGGAGTGCGTTTCAGTTAGATTGGTGTGACTTTGGCTTGCACATGTGTTTGTGTCTAACTGCACATACATGGGAAAAGCTAAGGCGGAGCGGCTTTCTTAAGGGGAGAAAGGTTTGGGTTTGTGGGAAGGATGTGTGTGTGAGGGAGGGAGCAGAAGGAGGGGAGCTGGTGATGACAGAAACAGCCCCATTTCTGAGGAATCTCCTCCCAGTCAAGGCAAGAGGCGCTGACACTTTGGGTTTGGCTTCTTGTTCTTCCGGATTCATGAAGGGACGGACACAGGGTCAACTGTAAGAGCAATGTCTTCAAGAAGAAAAGTTTATAGATGTAAGAAGCCTCTATGGTTTGAGATGTGTGTTTAGTCGATCGTATTGCTGTTGTTCCTAATGCTTTTTCTTCTTCTTTTTCTTGCTTTCTTGTAGGTTGTTCCAGTGATGGAGACTAAAGTTTAGCCATTCATACAAGAGGAAGAAGAGTCGAGAACTGCAGAGGAAGCTCGTCTGTGGTTGCCTGATAACATGTGATCGTGCACTATGCCTCGTGCAAGTGCATGTACATGCTGGAGAACCGCCATACACGTAGATGAATGACTGTAGGGTTTTCAAAGTCCTATAAGAAGACGCTTTGGAGATGTGCTGGAAGACATGAGGCTGTAATACATCTGATTCAACTTTGAGAAGCTGCTAGCCCCGGGGCCGCCTCCTCCTCCTCCTACTGTCCAGTGTGTGCCCGGTCCGGCCGCCAACATGCTGCAGCAGATCCTTAAGGACATGTACATTGACCCTGACGTACTCGAGGCGCTCAATGAAGACCAGAAGAAGACGCTGTTCCTTAAAATGCGCCAGGAGCAGGTGCGACGATGGCAAGAGCGAGAAGACAAGCTGGAGAGAGAAGGCGGAGAGGCCGGCAAACGAACCAAGCCAAAAAAAGGTAACAGAAAATATGGCGTATAGAACTTCCAGACTTCTTCTCTCGGAAGGTTCACTGTCGATTAGTTTACTGTCAAAACTTCATTGCAAGCGACAAACAAGCGACAAACGTCTTACTGTTGGATGTTTCCTGCTCCTCTGCTGTCACGGCAACAGCTGTTGGACCTCACAAATACAGTGTTTACCTGAAGTCCATTCTACAAGGGGTTTTCTCTAAACATAAACTCCATCTGTTCAGTGACAACACGGCTATAAAGAAGACTGATGTGTGGAAAAGCTTAAGAGAGAACAGGAACCAAAGCTTTTCCTTTTTAGTCAAGTAAATATTTACTTGATAACGGCAAAGGAATTCATATTAAGTCCAGACAAAGGGAAGTCATTTAAATGTTGTTCTTCTGTTGGCGTAGAGACCATTTGTAAAGGAGAACATTTAGTTTGGCCCCAGTCTTATGGTCATTTTACTTTGTAATTAACGGATCAAAGACAAAACAATGGCACTCGTGTTTGAAATATGTGTTTGATAGATAATTACACAATGGTGAGGGAGGTGTGGTGAAGTTATTAGTAATAAGTCGGTTTAGCAGAAGGAGGCAGCAGCTGAAGTACCGGTAAACATACAGTAAACATACGGCAATCAAACTAAACAAAGCAGAAGCTCTGGAGCCTGCGACTCACTTGTGAAACTGGTTCAGCACAAAGTGGAGGGAATCTTGCCTGTCTGCATTTTGTTTGTGGTGGCAGCAGCAGTGGCACAAGTGGCTTTAGGATAGTGACTCAGGCTATTTATAATGTGTCACTGCAGAGAAAAGCAGACTTGCGTGACGTGTTAAGGGTGTACTACTGCTTTCTTAACGCAATAGCATACTGCACTTTGTGTGATCTTCCATTGCTGACAAAGAACCTTGTGTCGACAGTTGAAGAACAAGACTTGAGTTGTGTGTTAAAGAGTCTGACAGCTGCTGTAGACCACAGACTCGCGTCACAGACTCATGACCACCATCCTCTTCCTGTTATAGGCCCCATGCCCTGCTGGGGAGGAAATGGTGGTTAGGTTCACCGGCTATGTTGACACGAACACCAAAAATCTGATAGTGATTTCTGGAGTTATCAGATAAATGAAATGGCACATCAACATTCTGATGTGAGAAATCAGATTTGACAAGGGGAAATTATACATAAAAGTCTTCCAAACACAACCATTACTCAATAAATCCATGATTTAACTGACACATGTCCCCAGATATTTCTGACTTCAGATTTTTGTAATTGTGTTTTCTAACACACTAGTTATCTGACTTTAACTGGCTATGTAAATGTATCATTGTTAAAATGGTGGTTCCTCATGGTGTTAAATGGTGCTTAGTGTTACCGTGTTAAATGGGGGAAAAAGCACCAGACCTCAAACAAAAACCATGGACTGGGGCCGGAACCACTCAGGAAGAGTATGTGTGTGGAAAACAAAGACAGGGTTTGTATTCATTTGCAAACTTCCGTAGAAGTTACTGATAAACACTGACTTAGTTCTGAATCCAAATCCGATCTTAAACCTTTGGGTTGGACTGACACAACCGAGCTGCCAATCTGCGCCACGGCCCCGGGGCCCCGCTGTGGCCCCTGGTATTCCCTGAGGTTTCCCATCCAAGTACTAACCAGGCCCAACCATAGCTTAGCTTCCAAGTGTTACTGCCATGTTACCTGACAGTTTTCCCCTGGACATACTACAGTCGATTGTGATATTCTTATAGTTCCACCAGTGTCTTTTTGGTGAGAAAAACACTGGTTTATTGTCAAAGTAAAGCCTGTTTCTTACATGAATGTTTGCCGTCCTCTACGTACGTGCTGGCTTGTTTACTGTGAGCTGTGTTCATGCAGTCGCCGGTAAATGCCACGTAGGAATCCAATCCAGGCGCGGGAAGGCTGGCAGAACCAGTTTATTATGAAAGTGGGCTGTCCTGTCCAGAACTCCACTGTGAGCAGTCACAAGACAACGTTTGAGTGTGTCCAGGTGCTTTTACAAGAACGCTGGTGTCTTCAAAAATGTATAATTAAAGAGGCAGTGGAGGTTTTCATAATGTTTACATGTTCAGCATTGGAAGTTTAATTCTATTCATTTATTTTTACATTATAGTCCATTATTTTTATTTCAAATTCTCCATTTCAGTTAATACACAATTTCGTATTCCCAAATAGCAAATCCATCTACCCCACAACGTCCAACACCAAAGTAAAGAATACGCTGGATACACGTTCAACACTTTTGTTAACTGTTTCTGACACAAGTAACTCAATCTAGAAAGAGAAAAGTGTTAGTCACACCACAGAACATGGTAGTGCTTTTGTTCAAAATACAAAGAAAAGAAACTTCATTCTGACATTAATATAAACGGCATTTTTGTTGAATTTCTGATGAAGAAAAACACTACTTAGACATTTAAGGTTAGTCAAGTTGTGTAATTTCTGTCATTACTGGTAAAGACAAAAGAAGGAGGTACATGTATTTTCACAAAACGTTGAATCTTTCGAGTGGTTTAATTCTGGTTGAACGTGGTCTGCTCTCTCCAGCGAACAGTAAGAGCGTGAGCTGGCTGCTGGGTCGAGACGGAGATGTGGCGGTGATTGCGATCGGAGAAGTGGACGGAGTCAGCTCCAGGTTCATCTGCTCAGGACTAGAGAAGAGGCCCACCTCCAGCCTCCAGAACAACACACAGTAAGTATCACTCTGCCAGAACCAGAATAATGATACAAACTGCAAAAGGAAACGAGGTATTGATTAGAAACACCCTTTGGTTAAATATACTAATACAAAAATGTACAGTATGGAAAGAACATGCTTCAAAATAACTTTCTTATTTTGTATTGGACAGCATAGTTCTGTTTGGGTTGATTTTGTTTATTTGGAGTTTCTGAATTGTTTTTCAATGCCATCTCATTGTCTGACGCTATAAATAAAACTTGTAAAGGATCTTTGTGACTTGTGGTGTGAAATTGCAAAAGGTTGTCTCGTTCTAAATGACATGTCTGTGTTACAGTAATCAAAGCATCCTGACAAACAGAAGAAGCGTTGAACCCAACAGGACAGAGAGCGATGCCACTCCATCAGTAACACCACCAAGCCTTCATTTAAACAAGGTTTGTACATTACACAATATTTTCAATTGCTATAAATCCCAACCCTAAGCTCTGGTGCCCGCAAGTTGGGCAATTCTGGATTTGTGTCAATGAATTCAGCCATATGTTTATTTTGCAACAGCATAACAGATACTTTTAAGACTCATATCTGCACTTCTCTTCTTCTAAAGTACTTTATGTGACCGTGCTTTGACTTCTGCTCACTCACTTTGCTAAATTCAAAACAAAAAAGTCCCCCAAAATCCCTTCCTCAAACAATTTGGTCTAAATCTTCAAAAAGAAAAGAAAAGAATAATTATATAATCATTGTAGTCACGACTGCGGTGTCCTGGTGTTCTGGGACGTCTCCACTGATTCCTGTCTGTGAATGTAGCACATCCAACTTCACACTCCCACTGCCTGGTTTACACGTTTGTACCTGCCGCACGATTGCGCAAGCCGCTAACGAGGGTTTGAACGCCGCCAGCGCAAATGTATTCCACCAAATTAGAAAATGGCTTCTTGCTTTTCTCGGCGGACTGTTTTCAGACTTTAGTTTACACGCTTTGTCGGTTGTTGTCAAGAGTATTCAGGCGGCGGATAAATGCCTCGTCTTCTTCACGCTATCTTGGAAGGAGATTTGCCGCGTTGTCATGGCGACCGCGCGCACTGTGGGCAGGAGCGAGTTGAGGTCTCATCTGGCCAGAACGCGATGATTCGGTGAGCTCGTGCTGCAACGCTGCTCACCCATTAGAAATTCAAATCCCAGGCCCAAACACAGGCGCTTTGCTGAAAAACGCCGTCCTCGGTAAAGATGAAGATGTGCACCAATAACGCTAAACGGTCGCCAAGAAAGTACCGTTACGCACAAAGTCGTGCATTAGAATTGTTCAGAAGGGATGAGTGCGTGAATTAGTTTAGTCTGGGCTTTATACAGAGAGCGCTGCACCAGATTATAGCTAAACGGCTCGGCGTTGATCTGTTTT